>NC_065428.1:7313434-7618434 GCF_024362695.1 Pectinophora gossypiella | reverse complement strand
ATAAACATTAGTAGGTACTCGTGACCGTACATGATATTACTCATGACGGTACAGGAATCAGCACCATAATCACTCGCTAAAATAGTAAAAACGTATAAATTTTGCTATCTAGCGAATTTTTACACGTTATTATATCGTCATTACGTGTGTATCAAGAAAATAGGTGATTAGAAAATTGTGCGTGCAAAACCATGCTTAAAACGTATAAGTCAAACCGATTCCTTTTCCATAAGCTGTTTTGTTTTTCGTACCTGTAAAATAAGAGTAAAATGGCAGATAAGTAATTTGTTTTATATTAATAACATTTTCATATAAATTAATTTAAGAAGATTTAAAATTAAGATACATGCAGTATTTAATATTACTATTCGCATAATTTAATGATACTAACATAGAATAAGTCATATTACTAACAACTATGGAATTTATATTTTCTGAAATAAATTATTTGAATTAAACTTAAATATATTCCTGTTATCGCATAGAACAAAACTATTATTAACAGTATAAATTTATTAGAGGTCTGCTTTGTCACTGATAAACTTACTGATAACCTAACCTATAGTTAATCCAATAGTAGCACTACTATCTACCGGTTAACTTCTGGCTAAGCTATCAAAAAGTTATCAGTAAAAAGCAAAACAGGTCCATAGTCATCATATTTCCTTTAAGGTTTAAAGCAATATACTACTCATTAACAAATGTAACATTATAATTAATACCAAGTGACCACAGATTAAAAAAAAAGGATCTCGAGAGACGAGCCGGACCATCAGCCGAATTAAGGTCGACGCAAAGTTTTAATTACCAACACTGTAAATAGTATTCGTTCGAGTGTGAGCAAGTAGCGAGGCGGCGATAACCATACGAATGTCTCATTTATAATCAACATACATAACATAGCACCACGCCTGTGTACCCGAAGGGGTAGGCAGCGATGTGTCTATACTGTATACCCATGCGTATATAATTATATGGGTATACATATACCCATTCCTCGCCGGCTATGTTTAGGTCGCATACTAATAGGTAGCGAGCCTATTGCCAACAATCGGGCACAAATCCTGGAAATCATGTGATATCAATAATTTATAATTCGAACTCAAATTCGTGCTTCGGAGGGCACGTTAAGGCGTAAAACACCCACCAATCCGCAGTGGAGCAACGTGGTGGAGTATGCTCCATACCCCCTCGAGTTGATTGAGGGGAGGCCTGGGGGGTTTAAATGGCTACATCGAAGCAATTTTGGTTTGCATTGCGCACTTACTTTTATATGCGCAAATATCAAATTGCAATATTGCTTTCTTAGATCAATTGCTTCGATGTGGCCTTTTTAACCCCCCTGTGCCCAGTAGTGGGACGTATACCGTTTATAATATCTAAAAATTCTAACGCGGTTTTTCTATATTTTCATTTTGGAGCATGTGACATGGAGTATATAAAGTGAAAGTTGATGGTAGGGCTGGCAGAGGAAGACCGAGAAGGACTTACGATGATCAAATTGGAGATGTCCTTAGAAAAGGTTCAATACGATCTACTCTGAACCGGCGTGCGTGTATGAAGCGATTGTGTGGAGGAAGCAAGAGAAGTGTGTCAGGATCGAAGCAAATGGAATTCTATAGTCTCTGCTTACCCCGGTGGAAAATAGGCGTGAGTTTATGTATGTATGTATGTATGACATGGAGTATGTTACACACTCTCCGGTTGATAGAGTGCCCAGCAGTGTGATTTACATAGGCTGTTTATGTACGACAAATATAGAGTGAAAGAGTAGTAGAGTCATGACCATGGGGAGGGGGTTATGACCCCCCCCCCACCCTCTCTGGACGATAGGTTGGGTCATGGATGGCCACTGCAATTTTATCTAATTCTCTAACTCTATCTAATTGTCTGTGACCTGGTGACAAACACACCATATAAAAGCTGAATCCGCTCGTGCATGTGACTCTACTTATAACTTCGTCAGTACAATCGCTAGCAATGTAACACACGGTAATAAATAATAATGAATACAGCTACCAACAAAATGTTACATTACATCATGTTTTGTTACAAAAGTAACATTGGTAACATTGTCTTGGCAAGCCCGTAATTATAATTAGAAATAATTAATTTATGTAAATGTTATTTTAAACAACTTATTCATATTTGAGATATATTTTTTAAACAATAAATTTTCATTACATTAACTTAAATAAAAACAAAACAATAGTACAATAGTATTTTATAATTGTTTTGTTTAGTCTATTTCTGTATTTTAAGTAACTATTTTGTTTATGGTGTAAATATAAACCAATCAGCTGAAATGACACATATCATAAGCTCACGACAACATCCTAATTAGGGTAGACAGAGGTACATCCATCGCAAGATGAACTAAGTACCTACACTTCACCGAGCTTTCTAATCGAAACAGCGTATATCTAAAGTAAGAATCAATATCTTTTATCTGTATAAATACTAGTGTATTTAGTACCTTTTTTGATCTAAGTGCTAAACCAGTGATAAATTGCACTTTTTCGACGCCTGGCTTTCACTACTTAGCCGGACAAATTGGGACCGCCGAGAGCAAATTACCATAGATTAATAAAATATCGTTTCTACCATATCTCTTTGCGGTACAATAAACGACAATGCATAAGTATTGAAAATTAACGACCTCCGTGGTCCAGTGGTTGAGCGTTGGGCTCACGATCCGGAGGTCCCGGGTTCGATTCCCGGTGGCGACATTTCACTAAAATTTCTTTGTGGTCTCTAGTTTCGTTAGGATATTACAGTCTGATCACCAGATTGTCCGAAAGTAAGATGATCCGTGCTTCGGAAGGCACGTTAAACTGTTGGTCACGGTTACTATTTACTGATGTAAGTATGTACTCGTTACGTGAGCCATGTCAGGGGCCTTTGGCGGGTCAATAGTAACCCTGATACCAGGGTTGATGAGATTGGTACTCCACCTCACAACCCACACGATAGAAGATTGAAAATTGAATAAAAGTCTCAACATTTTAGTTACCCAGTTACAGATTTCAATCAAAGCAAAATCGAATACAATTCTCGTACGAAACCACATTGAAACTTATCCAATATTCGTATAATGGAAATAGTTGGTTCATTGTAAACTGCCGCGTATTGTGTATTCAAAGTCATTGTACTGAACAATGTTGTTTGAGGAGGACAGCTAGCGACATCTCGTGGCGAGTAGCTGAACTACGCAACAAAACAATGTATTTAACTCGAAAAAAAAACACTACAATGTTACAAATGTTTACTACGAAAAATAAGTTATGATTATAATATAGACTACAGACTAGATCCTGTAACATAATAATTAAAATTAATAATATTTATCTCAAAAACAGTAACACAAAAAATATTTTAAAATCTGATTTCTCATCGCTAGAACTTGTAAACATAAACATATTGTGTCTGAATATTGAGTAACGAACGGATTAAATTGTAATAACAAATAAAATAGACTACTAAATGAATTATACTAACGCAAACGTGTCATGAATTCATGTCATATTTAGTTCATCTACTCACCGCTAGGTGGCGCTACGTGTTAGAATTGAAACTGAAAGATTGTTTACTAACAAATACCTACGCGCTCCAACATAACGTAAGTTACACGTGAAAAAAATATGTTTGTTTATTACACCCACTGGTTCCTAAAATAGTCCTCCCCTTACATACATGTATGTATTATGATCTCATATTGCGGCTGATTTCCTATTGGTGTTCCTTTTGATATTATTATTATATTAAACATGTTTCATTGTATACGTAAACGGTTTATTACCGCAGAAAACATAGATTCAACATGACAATGTACTAACCACGCCCGTATCCCTTTCAGGGTGGCGATACAACAAGTAATCAGACAACTCACTGCCATTGTTGATACGCAGACCTAAGATGGATTTGATGAATCGTATGGTGACAAATAACCATGCATAACATACATTAACAGTCTAATACGCCCCACTGCTGGGCACAGCCCTCCCCCCGAAAGGAAAAACGAAACAGTTGACAGTCAAAAACTAATCGATGTTGATTTTTTTTTAAACAGTAACATTTCTGGGATAGTTTCTTTGGACAGAAAAGGCAAGATGTTTCGACACTTAATACGGACACGACGAATTTAATAAAAACACCAAGAAGGGAATGAAGATGACCTAGGAGGACTTACATTGACCAAATTGGAGATGTCCTTAGAAAAGGTTCATAAAGATCTACTATGAACCGGCGTGCGTGTATGAAACGATTGTTGAATGTAGAGGAAGCAAGAGAAGTGTGTCAGAATTCCATGGTCTCTGCTTACCCCGGTGGGAAATATGCGTGAGTTTATGTATGTATGTATCAAGAAGGGAAGATAGAATGAAAGAGATGAAGGGGTGCTTAAATGTAACGATTTAAAAGAGAAGGCGAATCACGTGTCCTATAAGGAAGTCAAAGAATTGGCCTTTGGAACTGAGAATGCCACACCGACAAGAGCGTGGCTCTTAAATTAATGATAATTACAGGAAAATCCAAAATTATAAATAAACCAATTTATAAATAACAGTTAAATAGAAAGACAAGGAAAATTCAAAATAAACAGCACTAAGCATTCATATGCAAATACGATGTAAAAATACTAAGAGTCTGCCCATGAAACGTAATTCGCGGTTATCAAACGGTGTTACTGATAACATCTTTTATCATCATGCCGCGTGATAAATGATAATGATAAGGAACAGATGACTCTGTGTGTAACAAGGCGAACAAGAGAACAAGATACATACATTTTTATGACGTCAAAGAGTTTTTGAATGAAAACTAATAATTATTTCAGACCTACTTATCCATTCTATATAATTAATCTTTAATCGTTTTTTGTTTTTATTGTTTTCTCTCTCTTTCTTATATTATTTCATTGTCTGTGTGAAATGTGTATATGCCATGTCTGCAAAGGAAAAATGTAGTGAGACGTAATTTGCAACTATAACTGTACCTAAATTTATACACAATAATAATAAATACATACATAAACTCACGCCTATTTCTCAGCGGGGTAAGCAAAAACTACGGCATTCTATCTACTTCTCTTGCTTCCTCCTAGAGAATGCAATCCCGTCTCGAGATCGCAAATTCGAGATCCCGAAATTTTCGGGACCTCGTCTAGTTCATAAAAAAATGTAAAGTTAGTACGTCTACGAGGTTAATTAAAACAAAATATGTTTTGAAAGAAAACAAAAACCTTTACTCTTCAATATTACTAAGTAAATAATTAAGTTTTCTATGGAAATCAGCACAATCAAAACAAAAAGTATAACTCAAGGAGATTCGCCCAATCCCGTCGATCTCGAATCTCGTCATATTATGCTTCGGGATTGATCCCGAGAAATTACACGAGATCTGGCGAGATCGGGATTGCATTCCCTATTTCCTTCACACTCATCAATCGTTTCATATAAGCACGCCAGACGTCCCCAATTTGACTAAGGGTGGTATTAATAAACGAATCTCGGCTGACACTGCCCTCAAGATCATGCTCAAGTCTCTGTGTTTATATGAGAACTGTCACATTGACATGATCTTGAGGGCAGTCTCGAAGCTGAGATTAGTATATTAATACCAGCGTAAGATACATTGTTGAGTGAAAACATATTTAATTTGATAGAGTTGTGTTTAAAATAACCACTAATCCGCACTGGGCCCGCGTGGTGGTTTAAGGTCCAATCTCCCTATCCATCCATAGGGAAGGCCCGTGCCCCAGCATTGGGGACGTTAATGGGCTGGTGATGATGATGATGTGTTTAAAATATTCTCTATAACTCGTCTGAAATATCTACACATAATACCGGGTTAGTAAGTCATCCCGCGATGACACTTGCAAGAGTGTCGAAATATCACTCATATTCTTGATTTAACACGGTAAAAACTGGGTATTATGTGTTTTAGTGATAGTTATAACAGTGCAAAAAATGTATCAACACTAACATAATAACAGCATCACCCCTGTATCCTCGAAGGGTAGGCAGAAGTGTAAAGTAGATCCACTCCTCAGGAGTTATGTTTTATCTACACTAGTGTATCAAAAATATCTAATACCTACTGATGTTATTAATCTGTTCATCTTGCAGGATAGGTACGATTCAAAGTAAGTATATTCTCTAATCGGATCATATTATTACAAGGTTATTTATAATGTCTATATTTTTTTTAATAGTAGTACAAAATGTGACCTAACCTAACCCACTTAGGATTAAAGGCATGAGGTTAAGTATTCATAGTTCTCATAGTAAAACGTAAAAAACATATATTTACCCCCTTTAACAAATCGCTCTTTCGAACAGCAATACGGGAAGACATTTTGAAATATCGCGCACCTTCAAGACAGATATCCCTCAAACTTTTCTTCGACAAAAGCGACGATTTTCTCTTCAGAACTTGTTAATAGAAAGCCGAAGTTGTATGCTATTAATACTTTTGATGCACGTGGTGTTGCTACGGATTTAGAACATATCAGCATTCGGAGCCACGCGTTCGTATCGTATACGTACCTACTAATCCATTTATCGTGCATTTTCCCGGCTTCCGTGTTTCATTCAATGCGTTTCATACAACACGATAATTCTTAATTGTATACAAGGTGTTACTGACATCGTAACAAATATTAAGGGGGATAATTCCGACCATACATAACATAAACGGCCTATATACGTCCCACTGCTGGGCACAGGCCTCCCCTCAATCAACCGGAGGGGGTATGGAGCATACTCCACCACGCTGCTCCAATGCGGGTTAGTGGTGGGGTTAATATCCAGTGGAATTTACCGTCGCAAAATTCATGTTTTCTTAGATTCTTTATATTATTTTCAATTCTATACTTTTGCGACGGAAAATTCTACTTTTTATTCCTCAAAGTTTTCGTTACGATGTCACTAACACCCTGTATTTTATTAGTTAATAATAACATAAGCTCATGACTTCATCCCAATTGGGGTCAATTATACGTACGTAACATAAGCTTACCACTATATCCCAATTGGGGTAGTCAGAGGGTAGACATCCATCGCAAGATGAACTAAGTACCCACACCTCACCGAACTTTCTGTTAGACCAACGCGATAGGTGGGGCGCCGTATCGCCGTCTATAAGATGCTACCAATGGAACAAAAAGTACTTAACCATAAAAGTAGCAAATACATGCTTTTTAACAATCTTTTGATACCAATTTCGAGGAGATAGGCACTCTACATGATACAGATACAACAATCTACATGTCGATCTAAGTACCCTGGTAACGTCGCCCATCTTCTTGCCTTTCTGGCATAAAATAGGTCAAATGTCTATACAACTTTGTGCTTATTAGAAAAACGATCAAGAAAAAGTTGTTATAAAAGTTTTTTGGATCTTCCTTTATATTTTACAAGATACTCTTAACAAGATAAGTTGGAACATATTAATGTCTTACACGGATCAATGACACTGAAAAGCAAGCATATATCTATTAGATTTTTTTCAAAGTTTTGCCGTACCGTTTGAACAATATTTTTAGACATTTCATACAAAATACTTTGTTTTACACAGACACTACACATTGACGTTATCGTACACGCGCATCTGTGTGTGTGACGTCTGACGCCATAGATTGAAAACTGGTTAGAGAGGAGGATTACCAACCTCATTAACCCTGGTGTCAGGGTTACTATTGAGCCGCCCCTGACATGACTCATGCAACGACTACTTACTTACATCAGTAAGTAATAGCCGGGACGAACGGCTTAACGTGCCTTTCGAAGCACGGATCATCTTACTTTCGGACAATCAGGCGGTCATCCTGTAAGGTCCCATCCAAACAAGGGATCACAAAGTGATTTTTGTGATATGTCCCCACCGGGATTTGAACCCGGGAGCCCAATGCTCAAACCACTTGACCATGGTGGCTGTCTATGAAAACTGATTCTACCTTTGATTCGACTTGAGCGCTGAGTAAGTTTAACCATGCATTATTCGCCTTCTCTCCGGAGTGTCTCCAGTGAAGGTAAGGTTGGTAGGTAATAAATAAATTAAACCTAAACCATATCTGTTCCGCCCTTCAGTGATTCGATCACATAACGGGAGCCCGGGGGAGTTCAACCGAATACAATTCGATTACTCAAGCGTCTTCTGTGTTCGTTAAAGTACCATGTGATTTCATAGATTAATCTACGGTAATCCGTAGTACCTGAGGGTTAAAAAGGCCACGTCGAATCATCATCGTCGTCACCTCCCTAGCATTATCCCGCATTTCACAGAGTCCGCTTACCTAACCTGAAGATTTGACAGGTCCGGTTTTTTACAGAAGCGACTGCCTGTCTGACCTTCCAACCCGCGACGGAAAAACCAGCCCAGTACAGGTTAGGTCACGTACCTCCGAAAATTGTATTTCTCGGGAATGTGGGTTCAACGCTGAGCACGTGATAATAATTTGTGATCCAAACATGAATTCCAAAACAAATTCGACAATCATTGGTTTACGCCTGTGCTAAAAAACAGTGTAGGAAAAGAATCTTTATATGTAAGTATATTATAAATGCATTCAAACAAATTAACACTTATGATTCACGCATATTTTATTGTTATTGTAAATGCAACAATTTTTCCGCATATTATTCATTTCATTTCTCATCTAAGTATAGTGAACTAGGAAGGAAAGTCTAAATATTAATACTATTGTCACATCTGCGAACTATTTGACCGATGATGTATCATCAATTAGAGCCAAGCTCTTGTCGGTGCAGCATTTTCCATGCTACTTTTTTAGGGAAAATAGGGCAGTGGTTTCCCTCTTGCCTTCCGCCCCGCAGTTTTCTGTCTGAGGCGAGTGGGATGGCGCCCAGAGTACTCTATTACAAAGCCATACTAGGACTCCTGTCCTCCGCCTCTGAATAGTACTGGCAGTACTGCTAATGCGATGATGACTATATGCAATAATCTAATCCAGCCTACAAGATCCCACTGCTGGGCAAAGGCCTCCCCCTCCTCCTTCCATTTTTAGCGGTCCTGTGCGTATTCCGGCCAGTCCCTCCGGCAAGCGTCCAAGTCGTCACGCCATCTCTTTCGAGGTCTGCCACGACACCTGTACCCGTCATGAGGCACCCAATGTGTGACGATCCGTGCCCACCGCTCAGGGTGCATGCGACAAATAAGTTCCGGCGCTTTTTCTTTTTTTTCTTTAATTTAACACGAGACGTTTGCTAAAACTGTTGAATCATTCAACCATCAATCAATAGTTATGAGCGTAGGTGTCGATACGTAAGTGGCGTTCGAATATTTATATTTACAAATACAAGTATATGAGTAATGATGATTTATTATAGCTTCTTAAATATTTGCTAAGTGGCAAAAAAACTGCATCATTGCCGCAGATGGCATTAACTACTTGGCCGGACAAATGGGGAGCGCTGAAGGCTCTCACCCGGTACAACGTATAAGATAACAGGCCTGAGGATGCCCAGTTGGACGCGAAGCTCGGCTCAGAGCGTCGTTTGAGAGGAAAAATATTTGGAAGAATTAATCGACCCTAGTGGGTCGATAGCGATAAGCGCTGATTGAGTGAAATTGGGATGTAAGGGGCTCCAAACGACACCTTTCGGAGCCCAAGCCAACCTCGCCTGCACGCGGTACATCCTGCTATTCAACGAAAGAGGCTCTGGCGACCCACCAACACGCACTGGACCAGCGCGGTGGGCTTATGGTCCAAACCCCCCCCAACATGACCTCTACACATAAGAAACGGCCCCCAGTCCCCGGCAGCCCCGTTGTCCGTGGCTACGGTAGCGGCTACGGTAACGGCGGGGCAGGGGGTGCGAAGAATCTCCGGGCTGGATTCGGCTACCACCAACGACGACTGTACCTGGCAACATATAACACGTGCACACTGAGGACCGACGAGAAGCTTACCGAGCTGGAAGAATCTATCAGCAAGTTACACTGGGATGTCATGGGGTTGTCTGAAGTCCGAAGAAAGGGCGAGGACACGATAACTCTGGGCTCCGGTAACTTGCTGTACTTCCGGGAGGGCGAGCAACTGTCCATGGGTGGTGTCGGGTTTATCGTCCACAAGTCCCTAGTCAACAACGTGTTGACCATCGGTAGTGTTTCGAGCAGGGTAGCGTACCTGGTACTCAGAATATCATCGCGATATTCGCTGACTGTCATCCAGGTATACGCTCCGACCTCGGGACACCATGATGACGAAGTGGAGACGATGTATGAGGAGATTTCTAAAGCCATGCATAGCCATAAAAGCCACTACACGATTGTGATGGGGGACTTTAATGCACAGTTGGGGAAACGTTGCGGTAACGAGCTGAGAGTGGGGCAATTTGGATTTGGGGTCCGGAACACCAGAGGCGGGATGCTTGCGGACTTTATGGAGAAGGAGAACCTCTATATGATGAACTCCTTCTTCAGGAAGCCCGCGACCCGCAAATGGACCTGGATGAGTCCCAGCGGCAGGTATAAAAATGAGATCGATTTTATCATGTCGACGAAAAAGCACATATTCAATGATGTCTCTGTGATCAATGCCGTTAAGACGGGAAGCGATCACCGCATGGTAAGAGGCACATTGAATATCAATATCAAGCTAGAAAGATCGCGACTGATAAAATCCACGCTCCGACCGGCGCCAGCCCAAATCCAAAACCCCGAGCGCTTTCAGCTTGAGCTTCAAAACCGCTTCGAGTACCTTGAGAACTGCGCAGACGTGGACGATATAAACAACCTGATGGTGGATGCTGTCCGTACGGTAGGTTCTAAACACTTTAGAACCCGCCGTACCAAAACGCAGAAACTCTCCGCACACACACTCGAACTCATGGATAAGAGACACGAAATGAGACTGCAGGACTCAGCGGATGTCTTACGTTATAGACAACTTAATAGACAGATCTCGAAGTCTTTGACGAGCGACCTTCGCCAATTTAATACTAAACGTATTAAAGAGGCTATAGAGCGGAACAAGGGCTCCAAGGTGTTCGCAAAAGATCTGTCTATTGGGCAAAGTCAACTAGCGAGACTGAAAACTGAGGACGGCAGAATCATTTCGTCGACTCCCGAAATCCTGAGGGAGATTGAGAGTTTCTATAGACAGCTATATTCCACGAAAACATCAGGCGAAAGCATGGCTCGAGACCCTCGAGCCAAGCTTACCCGACACTACACTGAAGATATCCCGGACGTCAGCCTGTACGAGATTAGGATGGCCCTCAAACAACTCAAAAACAACAAAGCGGCAGGAGATGACGGAATCACAGCAGAACTTCTGAGAGCGGGCGGAACGCCAATACTTAAAGTCCTCCAAAGGCTCTTCAATTCCGTCATATTTCAGGGCAAAACGCCGAGGGCATGGAGCGGAAGCGAGGTGATCTTGTTCTTCAAGAAAGGTGATAAAGCCCTACTGAAGAACTACAGACCTATCTCGCTTCTGAGCCATGTCTACAAGTTGTTTTCGAGGGTCATTACGAATCGTCTCGCCTGCAGGTTTGACGATTCCCAGCCTCCCGAACAAGCCGGTTTCCGAAAAGGCTTTAGCACCATAGACCACATCCATACGCTGCGGCAGGTTATACAGAAGACCGAAGAGTATAATCTGCCACTTTGCTTGGCGTTTGTGGACTATGAGAAAGCCTTTGATTCGATCGAGACCTGGGCGGTGTTGCAGTCTCTTCAGAGGTGCCAAGTGGACCATAGGTACATCGAAGTGCTAAGGGACCTCTACCAAAATGCCACTATGTCAGTTCGAGTACAGAACCAGAGCTCTAATCCGATCCAACTGCAGCGAGGAGTGAGACAGGGAGATGTCATCTCTCCGAAACTGTTCACTGCTGCATTGGAGGATATTTTTAAGCTTCTGGACTGGAAAGGATTTGGCATCAACATCAACGGCGAGTACCTGACGCACCTTCGATTTGCCGATGATATAGTCCTAATGGCTGAGACCCTGGAAGACCTGAACACCATGCTCGAGCATCTCAGTAACGCATCCCAACGAGTGGGTCTTAGCATGAACATGGCAAAGACAAAAATTATGTCCAACGACCATGTCGCACCCACTCCAGTTCAGGTTGGGAACGTTACACTCGAAGTTGTAGACCAGTACATTTACCTAGGACAAATAATCCAGTTAGGTAAGTCCAACTTCGAGAAAGAGATCTCTCGTCGGATCCAACTCGGATGGGCAGCGTTCGGGAAGCTGCGGAATATCTTCTCGTCCAAAATACCTCAGTGTCTCAAGACGAAAGTCTTTGACCAGTGCGTGTTGCCAGTGATGACCTACGGCAGTGAGACGTGGCCGCTTACTATGGGTCTCGTGAGGAGGCTCGGTGTCGCTCAGCGGGCAATGGAGAGAGCTATGCTCGGTATTTCCCTGCTCGATCGAATCAGAAATGAGGAGATCCGCAGGAGAACTAAAGTCACCGACATAGCTCGAAGAATTGCAAAGCTGAAGTGGCAGTGGGCAGGACACATAGCGAGGAGAACCGATGGCCGATGGGGCGGAAAGGTTCTGGAGTGGCGACCACGTGTCGGACGACGCTCAGTGGGTAGGCCCGCTACAAGGTGGACCGACGATCTGGTGAAGGTCGCGGGAAGCCGCTGGATGCGGGCAGCGCAGGACCGATCGTCGTGGAGATCCTTGGGGGAGGCCTATGCCCAGCAGTGGGCGTCATACGGCTGATGATGATGAGTGAAATTATTGACCACGCCGCCGGCGGGGTCGGTGTCGGTGTCGGGGTCCTGAAGTGTTTGGTGTCGCGAGCTGATTGGCTGCCTCTATGGCTAGAGTAATCTGGTCGTCAGGATCGTATATTACGTCCTTCGGAGATGGACAGAGCCAAAGACAACGTGCAGCCACTGTTGATACGAAGTCTTAAGATTGGATATGATAAACCTTATGGTGACAAGGGATCAGCCTATTACCAATTGGCTGCTTGACAGTTGTAACAATAAAAATGAAATATTAATGTTCGATATGGTGTTTACCATTTACCAATAATTATCCAGAGAAGTTTATTTCCAGAGGATTACTTTTTTTTATTAAGATAATTTTACAATATTATATTTTTACAAAATAAAAATGCCATTTTTTATCTGTGTATTACAAGACCGAAACACGGGCGGCCATGATTGAGCTGTGACGTCACATTTCGCGAAATAAACAAAAACTGTCTATCAGGTTTCAAGTTATATATACTGTTTGACGGTTTCTTTGTTTGTTGAAATGCGACGTCGCTGGGATAAATGTCACGTGACCAACCGTTTTCGCGAAAAATTTTAAAAAATGAAGATTTTTTTCTATTAATATAAATCTTTTGCGAAAAAATAAAATATTTTAAGAGGTATAAAATAAGCGTTTGTAATTTTTTAAATACTTATCCCAAAACTGTCAAATAGCCAATTACAATTTTGTCCATGTTGTTAGAAAGAGCTATAGTCCTTTTGTCGGATTTTACGACATGTCCAGGAAGGCAAGCCTTTTATTCGCTCCCATAGAAGCACGGGTAAGTGCTGTAATAAACAAAATACATTATGATAAGGTGCTAAACACCGTATCGTTGTAAATAGGGTTGTCAGGTGTCCGGTTTTAACGGGACATATTTGGCTTTTTGTGGTCGTGTCCGGCATTTGTTAGGCTTTTTGTTAGAGTGGCTATACCTAAGATGACGAGGGCCCTGCGCGCCCGCACAGGCGGGCGGAGAGCGAACTGCGAGTGACTACACACATTTTTTTTTCATCAGCCCAGCTGTAAATACAGTATTCTACTAAAAAAAACATGTCCGACTTTTAGGGCAAAATGTCCGGCGTTATATAGCGTCGAATCATAGAATAAGGAACAATACTACGTACGTACTACGTACTAGCGTCTGAGCTAGGTTTACCTCCCCCCCCCCCCCCTCGAACACAGTTTAGACTTGAATCGTATGGCGTCAGACGTCACACACACAGATGCGCGTGTACGATAACGTCAATGTGTGGTGTCTGTGTAAAACGCGTTTGTTCGTATGAAGTGTCCGGGGTGTGGCCGAGTCCGGCGTTTGTTTTGTAGCCCGGCAACCCTAGTTGTAAAGCCGCCAAGTTCAAAGACACAACAATGTTATCTTCACTAGTTCAGTCATCACCTGTGCATCTCACAGGCACGTATGACAAAGACAACAAATGTTATTAAGATAACATTCACACCATTGACGCAATCTTACGTCAATGTATCTGAGTTGACGGACAGAAATAAATACTGCGGTATCAACAACAGATTTTTTGTTTATGTTTTATGACTGGATAATTATAATAAGAACATAATATGACTAAGTCGAGTTAAATAGAAAAATGCTTTGCGGTAAAAAAAATTACAACTTTTTTTTTGACGTGACTTATTTTAGATTTGCCGCTGATGGCATTAACTACTTGGCCGGACCAATGGGGAGCGCTGAAAGCTCTCACTCGGTACAGACTGTCACTCCAGTAAATGTAAGGGTCCCGTAACATTTTTAAATTTATCCTTTTGTACAATGTCAAAAACAACTTATGACTTTCATTAAAATCACAAGTATTTAAAACTGCTATAATTATTGCAACCACGTTAAACATAAAAGTATATTTTCATTTTACTGTGTGCATAATACCGTACATAAAGTCACGAAATGAAATGAAAATACTAATTGTAGTAAAGTAGTGATATTTATTTATTATAACAATTATAATTATGTGTATTATTATTATGTAGTTTATGTAGTCAAAAGTGTATTTATTTTTATATGCACAAGTATTCCCATGCTGCACTATCCCGCTATATTACCTAATATTCAATATCTCCTATACTTAAAGGTTGCCTGGAAGAGATTGCTACTTAGCAAAAAGGCCGCCTATTGTACTAATTCTATTTCTCTTTTGTTTTGTATTTTGTTTTTTCCTGTTTGTGCAATAAAGTATTTGTTATGTTATGTTAATTTTTTTGTACCACTAGTTGCAGTTAAAAACAAGTTGTGTCCTATAAAACAGATATAACTGGTTGATTACAATTACAATATAACTTGTTTGCTAAAGCTTGTTGCCGCGATGGTCTCGTAACCATTTTTATATTAATAGTCAGCAGAGAAGCTATTTAGAGAAACACGAAAACTACAAACAATTATAACCACTCAACAGATCTAAACGGGCGTGTAATCGTCTATTATTGTATAATACCTAATCATCAAGCTCAATACATGTTTAACAGAAGATCTCACATATTAATCTAAAAATTTCTTTCGTGTATTGTATTCCAGTTATACGTACAAATAAAGGTTTTGACGCAGGTGGTAGATGCCCCTTACTTACCCCATCTGGTTGATTGAGGGAAAGCTTAGGCCTGTACTAAGTACAGTACTGTTTGTGTTTTATATGTAAATTTTATAGATATTATATATTAAAAAATAAAAGAGCGTTGTTGCATTGTTTTGTTTATAACGCGAACGTTGATGGTAGGGCTGGCAGAGGAAGACCTAGAAGGACCTAGAAGGACTTACATTACGTGCGTGTATGAAGCGATTGATGAATGTGGAGGAAGCAAGAGAAGTGTGTCAGGATCGAAGCAAATGGAATTCTATAGTCTCTGCTTACCCCGGTGGGAAATACGCGTGAGTTTATGTATGTATGTATAGATATTATTAATAATAAGTAAAGATAAGTTGATTGCGACAGCCAATCAATTTAATTTAAGAAACTGTCTCAAATAATGTCATAAGCTTTTAGGGACCCATTTTTTATCGAAATAAAAAAGGAACCCTAATGTTATAGACATGTCTAGAAGTACAGAAAATATACAGCAATTGTGATTCGAAAACAACGTACACCAACATGCGTACCTTCATTAATACCAACACAATTAAGTTCCAAATAACTTCTGAACACTAATCGTAAATCGAAAGATAGATCTTAATACTGAGCATAAAAACTCACTTTTGGTAACCCGTGATTTTTCCTAATTGTGACAATAAAAAAGTTCCACTTTTACTCGGATTTTTTTTACGATGTTTATGCGAGCCATTAGGCGGAATATTAAATTTTCGTGGTCCCCATCGCTATTATTATGATGCTTTAGTAGTTTTTCTCAAAGACATCAATTTGTATGAAATTTATAATTTAGGTTATTTTATAAAACTGCTTCAATAAATATGTTGTTCAAAATAGTCTAGTCATATTTATTATTAGTTCATATGACTTCTTCTTGATATTATGAATACCTTTTTCCATCTTTATAATAAAACGCAATTTAATCTTGCTCATACGACATCTTCTTTATATTATATACCTTTTTTTTCACGATATTTATTTGATAACGTATTTGGGATCAGTTGGAGAAAACTGGAAACAAATAACGTACGTGTTTGAATTAAATATATTTACAACACTTTTGCACTCGGCATGAATACCAAACTATCTAATTCCTCCAGTCAAAAGGATTCTAATTCCTCATTAATGTATTTATTAGCTTTACAGAAAGATGCCTTAAAGATACTTGTTTATTCGTCTATTCTTATTACTAGGTATAAAAGATACCTTACAACCTAATTAACCGCCTATTCTTTAACTTCTTATCACTAGTTACCTACCTTATCCCTGTGCGAATGTCTGTGATGCGTCACTGGCGGCGGGTGTTGCGGCGGCGCTGGGTTCTGCCCGGTCACCACCACCGGTAGTCCGTCGACAATGGTCACCATCACCCGCTTATCAGCACTGCGCCGTCTTTCGGCCGAGTTCCTTCGCCGACGCTGCTCATCCGTCACGGGGCGAGCGAACACCGTTCGGCGGTCGAATCGTGGATCTGGTACGTTCTCAGCGGCCCTGGTAGCTGGGGTGTGGCTCTTGGAGCGCTTCAGCAATCTCATCACGTGGGATTTGATGGCGTCAGGTTTGCTCATAGGCGGGGGCTCGGGCTTGTGCTTGTATGACTGGGAATGCGCATGGTGGCGCTGCACAGAGACCGTGTGCCCCATACTCGGTGGTATTACGTTCGACAAGCTCTTTACCGCGTACGCAGCGTCAACCTTGTTGCCGGCGACACACGACACTTCGTACATCCCGACACCGACTTATCTCCTCCACAAACTTAAACGACCATTGTGTTCCTCACTGCAATCCTCACTCTCGCACCATTGCTTTGCAAACACTGTTTACTTGGAAACTTTAATGTCACAACACTTGGAAGCGAACAGGGGCCGTTGCTTACATTTGCCTGTGTACACGTGATTGTTTTAGCTGTCACTATTTAGGTCGAGCCGATTTAGCGTTAAAAACAAAAAGTGTATCCTTATTAAAAACGCGATGGTTCATTTGTATTCATTGTGGGGTAAAAAAAACTGTTTAATAAAAAACGTCACGCACAGTAGCGGGTTGGAGTACCAGGCTGACAGGAGCGTACGACACGTCAACCGCGCGCGCGAGTTGTGCTATGACTGGCTCATTGGTATGAATAGTGGGAGCGTTGCGATGTAGGCATGATAGCCGGATGATAACGATAGATGTGTATTGTATAACCACAATGGCCGAGTGAGACGAGCCGGTAATCCTCGAGGGTCAATGTTTCGATGAAGTCACCGCCAATTGATGTAATTAGCCGAGATAACTACATTTTGGCGCGTCAAATTGTCTTCTACTAGCTTGTTAAATCGAGTGACTGTAATAAACTATAGGGTATTGTGGTAAAAAGAAATATATGTATCAAACCATAACCATGCCATACCATGTGGTATTGGTATGGCTGTGTCAAATGTTTCAAGCAGTTTAGAGAACATAAGTTTTTTTGGAAATTTTACTTAAAAAATGTATTTGTCTTTAATTATTATTTTATTGGATGTATAAATTTGTCTATATTAATTGGCTAGTTTCCAACTAGTCAAAGCAGTTACTTTTTACTAAACGTCAAAACACGAAATTCCTATGGAATTTGTATGAAAAAGCACACTGTGACGTCATAGAAAAACGTAATAAAATAGAAAAAAGGAAATTTTTTCGTTAGTTTTATATGTCTTTATTTAGTAATCAGAATTTCATAATTTATCTTGAAGCTAGGACAAGACCCAATTACGCTTAAAAATCCAGACAATCTCGTGAAAGATTAAGCCCAAGACAATCCTACTTAACTACTCAATTATAATATTATTTATAGTATATTTATCTATAAATTATCACAAAAACCATTCGTCATAGATAGCAATATTGACAAATAAGAAATGCCAACTATATTATCGCATTCGTGGATAAAACATAGATGTATGTACACGTGAATAGTATTCAGAGCAAATAGACTAATGTACGTAAACGAGTCATGATAAAAGATAAAATAAAAGATAAGATAATACAGAATCCAGTAGGTATCTGTACAAGTCGCGACATTTGGTATTCTAGTTAATTATCAAAATTTTCAAGTTCTTTAGTTATTTCGTTGACGTCGTTTTCTTGTAGACAAAATTTATAAAATGTTGTTAACAGGAATTCGTTTTGTTCGGGTGGGGTTTCTCGGATGGCTCGGACTTAAAGTGCAAGTGCGGCACTGATCCCCACGATGGAACATCTTACATCGTGTCCTGCGTGCCCGAACACCTGCACGCAGGAGGATCTGATGAGCGCTGCAGATAGCGCCATACGTGTTGCCAAGTTCAGGGCTGATACTATTTAGTTTGCCATCGACACGATAAAAAGAACAGGAATTCGTAGTAGGTAACTAAAATTATTTAAATAAGTTGGTATAATATATTTTTAGAAGTTTCAAATGTACCATGGTGGAGTATGCTCCATACCCCCTCCGGTTGATTGAGGGGACGCCTATGCCCAGCAATGGGACGTATATAGGCTGTTAAAACTATTTTTATTTCATCTACAGGTTCTAAAGGTTTAATACGGTCTACTCTGAACCGGCGTGCGTGTATGAAGCGATTGAAGAATGTGGAGGAAGCAAGAGAAGTGTCTCAGGATCGAAGGAAATGGAATTCTATAGTCTCTGCTTACCCCGGTGGGAAATAGGCGTGAGTTTATGTATGTATGTATGTTTATTTCATCTCATCAAGCTATGACTACACAAAAACTCTGTTGTTACTTTAATAATATTATTTAAGAATAATAGACAATCTCTCAAATTAATAACTTCCTTTTTTGAAATTGATTAAAAAACATCTAAATAAACGCATGGCCACGCAATAACGCATTACGTAAAGAGTGGCCCTACAACCACAAGGCACATACAAATAGTTGTATGACTTGTATGACGTAACAAGTGTATACATGTATGTATGTGTGTATACGCGTGTAGAGGACGGTTCAAAGGAGGAATTCCCGTTTCGCAGTAGGAATCCGACGCGTTTCCTTTGACATAACGATAAGTACATTCCATTGCGCATTTGCGTAGAGCCCCAAGTATTGAAACGGAATATCCACCACCTTATCAGTGCCCTTTTAAGGACCTTATGACACATTTTTGTTAAGGCCACTTCCTTTTATGTGGTTTTTGTAGGATTTTTTATATTAGGTTAGGAGTAAGGACTAACGACCTCCGTGGTCCAGTGGTTGAGCGTTGGGCTCACGATCCGGAGGGGACATATCACAAAAATTACTTTGTGGGCCCTACTTTGGTTAGGACATTACTGGCTGATCGTCAGATTGTCCGAAAATAAGACGTTAAGCCGTTGGTCCCGGTTTACTGCTTACTGGTGTAAGTAAGTAGTCGCTACATGAGCCATGTCAGGGGCCTTTGGCGGCTCAATAGTAACCCTGACTCCAGTGTTGATGAGGTACTCCACCTCACAACCCACTGGATAGAAGAAGAAGAAGGAGTAAGAACTTGCCCCAATGGGTTATTAATTTATCTTAAGTGCAATTTTCACTAACAGTTGGCTCGACCATTATAGACGGCGATACGGCTCACCAATCACGTTGGTCTAACAGAAAGCTGTGGCGTAGGTACTTAGTTCTATGGATGTAGATACCTCTGACTACCCTAATTGGAATATAGCTTTGAGCTTGTCATAGTAGGATTTGTTTTCATCTTGTTTCCCAACCTAAAAATCTTCCAAGCCAAATACGTCATCGTAATTTATAACATAAACAATATAATTATACGTCACAAGACGTCGTGAACTGTGAACCTTGTAGCGTAGGAAATAAACGTTATTAAAACACGTTTCATAATAATTCATTCATCGTTATATAATGAACGATATCCGCTTACTACATCAAATGTACAGACATACATATCAAATGTACATATGTACGAGATTTTGACATTGAAGTACCGAGTATTAAGAAAGTATAAGTATCTTATATACTATGTGTGACATCGTACCGAAAACTTTGAGGGATCATTCAGAACATGATTCTGAGTTGATATCAAGTGGAATTTTCCGTCGGAAAAGTATGAAATTGAAAATAATTTAAAAAAACACTAAATCTTTCGTAAATTTCCCGATAGGAAAACTCGGAAACATGGTCTGAATCATACGCCCTAGTATTTGTTATGATGTCACTAACACCCCGTATTTTTTTTATATTTAACAGTATATTTATCAGTGACTGCACATTTGCTCTTTGATTGTACCTCTGACTAGCCCAATTGGAAATATAGTCGTAAGCTTATGTTATAAAAAATTTAAAAGTCGGGTATCAAGGACACATGCTCCGAAATGACAGACATCGTCTGCTTCAAGTTATAATATTATCAGGCATGTCCATGAGAATTTATTTTAATTTTATTTATTTTATTAATTCGGAGTACCAACAACTACAACTATACAATGAATGCTGACAAGTTCAATTCAAAACAAAGCCATTTAAAGGTATTCGCAAATGAAGATATATCTCGAAGATGTGTCTCGTAGGTTTTACCTTAAATAAACTTTTTTTTATTATTATTTTTTAAGATAGGCAAAGTAGCGGATTTAAAAATAGTAAGATAATCAACAATTTGTATTAAACTAAATATATAAAGCGAATCTATAACATAATCATCAAATTAATCACGTTTATATACGTTAAATAAGATTCCTACAGCGGCTATTAACGTGGCCACGTGCAGAACGTGTTAGTTTACAAATGAAACGTCTGTATGCGTAATATATGTTTATGAGTTGTTATCGTAAATAGATTAGCAATTCTCAATCGATGTTTACCTTTCCTTCGTTTCTAGTTGTAATAATAATATATACTTTATTGCACTTAACAACTAGTTACATCACAAACATGAAATGGACGTTTACAAGGGAGGACTTATCTCTAAGAGAGATCTCTTCCAGCCAACCCAGAGGTAGTAAAAGAATATTGAATAGTAGCGTTAGGTTAAAGAAATACTATTCGAATCCCGGTGGGGACAAAGCTCGAAAATGCAATTATTTTTGTTCAGTATTACTGCGTGATTGCTTCTAAAAACACAGGGTCAAAAATGTAAGACTTACAAGCTTTTGTATAAATTCAAATGACTTTTTCGTGTTTAAAACGACCACTCAATAGAACATCTTTCTTTTAATTCTTTAAAGATTATTTCCCATATACAATACAATAAAAAAGTCTTTATTGCACTTAAAACAAATATGAAAAATACATTATTAAAGGTTGCCTGGAAGAGATTGCTACTTAGCAATAAGGCCGCCTATTGTACTCTTTCTATTCCTCTTTTGTTTTGTATTTTCCTGTTTGTGCAATAAAGTATTAGTTATGTTATGTTATTATTATTTAGATAGGTACTACAACAGGCGGCCTTATTGCTAAGGTAGCATCTCTTCCAGGCAACCTTTAGGTATAGGAAATGAACACAATAATGAATGGATGCATATCAATTCAGCGATCGACAGTAGTATGTATGTGAATGTATTATCAAATAAAGTATTACTAAATGACTTATCTTGAGCATTGCAAGATGTAATTTGTAACATTAGCCGTAAGATTTGTAATCAGTCATTAACCAGACCAGTTAAGCAACGTTTAACAAACCACAGTTAATGCGTTGATCTTTAACTTGTAGCTCACTTGCAGTGTTATGAAACTACTTGCACTGTGTAATATCGAATTACACTGTGACTAATTTACTTGGTTACAACAACATTGAACATTGAAGTGGAGTGTTGGAGGAGGATGGAAAGAATAAGTTGGACAGAAAGGGTTCTAATGAAGAAGTGCTAGTAAGAATAAGGGAAATGTGGCAAATATTGAGAGTCATTAAGGATTTGTTGAAAACACCATAGAAGTGGAAGGGGAAGACCAAGAAGAGCATGGAACAGATTAAACAGAAGGCGAACGTCGTGTCTTATAAGGAAGTAAAAGAATTGGCCTTTGATAGATGGAGAATACTACACCGACAAAAGCGTGGCTCTGAAATTGGCAATGACAAAAACATTAAAGAAATACCTATGTTTTAAAGGTAAGATGATTCCGTGCTTCGGAAGACACATTAAGTCACTGATCTCGGGCTACTAGTCCAAACTCCACCAACCCGCAGTGGAACAGCGTGGAGCAGCACTAGACCACGGAGGCCGTTATTTAGGCCGTTTAGTATTTACTATGAGGGGCACATTTTAGCGCGCGTTTAGAGTATTATATTGTTATTCATAGAACACAAGCTATAAACTCAGCCGTACATAATGATATCGAGAGAGAAATTGAGTGAAAGCGTCGCCTCGACGAGTGACACACCTTTGTCAACAATCACTCGCCAAGAGGTCACATTGACAACGTTGTCACTAAAGCTCAAAATGCAAGTTAATGTTTAATAATAGTCGCGTCGGCTAGATAGGTGTCCCATCCAGTGAGTGGCGGGCGAGTCACCGCCTGCTCATTTTATTCATGTTTACCAACAATGATCGAGCAGGCGCCATAGTCCCACATAGCCCCAGTATCCCGGTCCACTAACACACAACCCAATAGTTCCCTTTGTTTCCATAATCTGCAATAGTCCTACACGAACCGGGGATTGTCTTTGGGTGCACTCCCATAGTGCCTACAGGGATAATCGCCGGTTGGTGTCGCACAACATTTAGATTAAAATGTCTTAAGGGGCCTCTACGTGTTGGCTTCGGCCCCACGGACGCCTTCCAAAAGTTCGGGACTCCATAGGCCCAAGATATGGAAATGACAAACAAATAATAATAATAATTAAGGTTTAATGATCGTGGTCCAGTCATCATCATCTCCCTAGCGTTATTACCCACAGGGTCCGCTTACCTAACATTGACAGGTCCGCTTTTTTACAGAAGCGACTGCCTGCCTGACCTTCCAATCCGCGAAGAGAAAACTACCCCAAATACAGGTTAGGTCACATACCTCCGAAACGCAGTTCTCGGGAATGTGGGTTACCTCACGATATTTTCCTTCGCCCTTCGTCCACACATGAATTCGAACACAATTTAGTAAACCCTTGGTTTAGGCGCGTGATGGATTCGAACCTGCGACCGAAGGTTTGTAAACCTTACAAGCGAGAGTCGAGCGTTCTTCCAACCGGGCTACCGCGGCTCCAAACGCCAACAAGTCATAAGTACAATATTATTATATAATATAATAAAAATAGTAATAATTTGTGCAAATTAAAATCAATAAACAAAACACGATACACTTATTACACACACAATTACCTATTACATGAAATAAATTTATTAACCTGAATACGACAAATACTCCAAGTTCTCGCACTGTACGGAGTATACGTCTGTTGATTCTGTCAACCCGATTACGGCTCACTGGCTTAATATACACGAGAAGCTTTGTGTGGATATGTATTGTGAAATAGGCACTGCTTTTCCTGCCTACAGAACTTTACTTTGAAGTATCGACTCGCATGAAAGCGAATCCCTCGTCAGCTTGTCGCAGCCAGCATTCAAGTTGACGTCAACATTGTGCTACGTTTGCATACTCATGTTCCCCTGGTAGTTGCGGCTTCCGAATACATCCCGCTTAGGGACGGTACTGAAAAGTATCGGCGTCCGAAGGACGCATAATATACGATCCCGACGACCCGATTACTCTAATCTCGCGACACCATACACTTCACCCCGATACCGACCCCGCTGGCGTGGTCGACGATTTCCCTCTATCAGCGCTTATCGCTATCGATTAATTATTTCAAATATTTTTCCTCTTAGACGGCGCCCTGAGCCGAGGTTCGCGCCCAACTGGGCACCCTCAGACCTGTTGTCTTAAACGTTGTACCGGGTGAGAGACTTCAGCGCTCCCCATTTATCCGGCCAAGTAGTTAATGCCATCTGCGGCAAATCTAAATATAAAAAGAGTGGTTGCTTTATATTTGGCTCACATTATGAATATAATTATGTTTCTATCTATATCTCTTTATTTTGATCAGAATAATAATAGGTGGAAGATGTAATTGTGCTTGGGTGTTATAAAAAGGGTCATCATTTATACTCAAAAACAAAGATGAAAGATGCACGCGTCTGTTATCCGTGTAATTAGAAGATTAAACGAAGAAAAATCTGTACAGCGCCATCTATATTATTTCGAGGAAGGTACCATGGAAAGACCCTCATTGTCGAAGTTTTTCTTTTTGTTTCGTTCGACAACCATACCCTAAATCGCACATTGTGTTAAGATTAAGTACTATCTAAAGAAAAAGTAAGGTTTGTCTATGAGTAAGGTTGGTCTATTCAAAAACTAAAACGGTGTTTTATTGGGTTATAGGCGTAGTAGGGTAGGTCCCTTAGTTTCGTGTTTATCTTTATATATAATATTGACTGGAGCCGTGAAAGGCGATCCCTCGTCATTTGAAGGTGGCGCGATTGCGTTTGTATTCAACTTGTAAGTTTACGTCAAAATGATGCTCCGTTCAAACGAGTTACTAAATTGGTATCAAAGTATGTCTACTTACTTTCATGTTTGTTTCACGAAAACATCCTGTATATATCCCGCGATCGGAAGAACCATAAGTTACCTAAATGATAAAAATGTCTGGTATTGAATGTATTCCTCTAGTTATAAAATAACTTTTAATGTTACCCTCATTGGTTTCATGAGGTTGGTACTCCATCTAACAACCCACACGATAGAAGAACCATACCACGTGTAAAACAAAGTGTAACTACAAACGAAGCACAACAGACCCGACAGTTGTCTGTTGTTGTATTGTGAAGTCCAGTTGTATATCATATTCAAGGTCGTATGGAGGCAAGCGCGATAACGTCAGACGTTTGCTTCCTTTAGATGAACTGACATCTTATTGTTAGTGTTTTGGCGATCGGAAGATAGTATGATAGTTGTGACAGTGAAGGAGACTCTATGTGAACATACGTAAACAATTTTAAGAAATATTTTGGCCAGAATTGTATAAATATCGCACGCACCGCCCTCGCTGTAGTCAAGAACGATTCCAAATATATTTTTAAGTCATTTATTTCAGGCATAAAAATCCCATATACAAAAATAAAAGATACAATAAAATAAAATAAAACTAAAATATGTAGGATTATGTAGGAGTTTCCATCGCGTAGTCGTTACATGAGCCATGTCAGGGGCTATGGCGGCTCAATAGTAGCCCTGACACCAGTGTTCATAAGGAATTAGGTACATACACGTGAGTAGGAAGAAAAAATAGCAATTCCCTAGCGAAAATGTTACTTAAGTACTACAACACTTCGACAAACAAAAAACTTGTTAAGTCCAAACAGAACCTTCTTAGGAAAACTGTCAATGGATGTTTATTGACAGAACGATATGAGGGTAAAGTGAAAATGTCTGAGAGGGATTCTTATCGAAGTGTCGATACGTGTGGCGACTCCTACAGTTATTTGACATTTGACACGTTACAAGATAAGGGGAACGGACATGGGACACATGTTCGTGTGTGTATTTTATATAATACGTAATAGAGAAGTTGTTTAGGTAGTTATTTCAGCTACTTATTGTTAGTGGTTAGTGGAATACTACTACTACAATAGTGGAATAGTAGGGTGCAATAGGGTGTAGTAGTGGTATAGTGGAATATTATGACTTATTAGAGTTACTAATGAGGAAGTGCTAGTGAGAGTAAGGGAAAAGAGGCAAATATTGAGAGTTATTTAGGACAGAAGAGGCAAGATGATTGGACACTTATATACTTGGTCACGATAGAAGAGAGAGATTGTCTTGTTCTGATAAGTGATGTTCTTTTATAACAAACAATTTAAACTCTATTCTTTTTTTAATAAATCCTACAAAAGTAATCTCACTCTCGTGAGAGGAGACCGCTATTCTAGACGACAGAATTTAGCCCCACAACAAAGTCTGTAATTTAGATAAAACATTGCTGTCTGAGGGGTTTCGTACGTACTTTCAGTCCGAGGCAAGTTTTGTGTAAACGTTCTTTCAGGCTCGCGGATTAAAAAGATATAGCGGATTAAACGTAAACGTGCGCGTTTGTTGAAAAACAGGATACGGACTTTAATCGCTTTTATTAGGTTTTGTTGGTGTTTGAGGAAATTCTATAGAGCGGATGATATTGTGGGATAAATATTAAATAGTAGACGGACATAAAAAAATGTATTATGAAAATTAATAACGATATTAAAAAATATAATTCCGCCATCGTTGTTAGGTACCTTCAATTTATAACTTGAGTTCCTTTAAGGCGAGATTGAATAGGCACCTTCTGGCATAGAATAAGAAATAATAATGCGTACAGAACGTAATACGTATTAGATGTGCATGAATATTAAATAAAACTTTTAACGCTTTGTTCCGGTTTGTAACTTAGCTGCTAAGTAGAGTTTATACTTACCGAAAGTTTGTTGGTGTATTTTTTTAGTCTGTGTTTAATTAAAGCCATCCCTAGTTCCCAACTTTTAATCAAAACGGGCCGGTATTAAAGTTTCAGTAGAACGAAGACTAAACAAGACAAGACTGTTTAAATGTTACCCTTTGCCAGCATGAAAACATTCAAAACATTGACAACTTTTGCAACAAGATTGCGACCGTTAACAGGCTTATTAAAGTTTTTTTTTTAATTCCATGTATGAAATTATATATGAAACGATGGAAAAAAATATCTTGTAAAAGTTGCTACGGCGTAGCTACGAAATTATGGCGTTTTCAGTAAAATACATGTTGCTACGATCCGTAGTCAAATGTGTTACGTATACATTCATTGTTATATTCAAATAACGAGATAAACTTGTTATTGACGAAAAAGGAACCTATAATAACCTGTGGTTCTGTAGATAATTGTATCCATTTTAGGAAGTTAGGACTTCAATGGCGGCTCAATAATAACCCTGACACCAGGGCTTATGAGTTTAGTCACTGATCTCACTTTTCCTTTCCGGTGAACAAGAAAATGACGGGTATAACTTAAAATAAAGAGGAGTCTGCAAGAATCGGGGCCAATTTTTTTTTTACTTCTATTTTAATACCAAAGCTGTGTAATGCAACAGTCATGACAAATATCATATACCATAAACCTACCCATTTTAGAACTCTATCGCAATAATATATTTGTCAATTAGTGCGACTTGAAGTTCAATTTGTCAATTAAGTAAATGTGACATAGTACCAAAGTGTATACATATTAAATGTTCAGGACTACCTATTTTACTTATATGAGAAACGTAGTATACAGGTTGTTACGTAACGAATACTGACGGGGATGATTCAGACCATAATTCTGAGTTGATAACAAGTGGAATTTCCTGTCGGATTTTTTTGTGGTTTTTAAATTATTTACAGTACCATACTTTTGCGACCGTAAATTGCACTTGATAACTAATCAGAATATAGGCGTTACGATGTCACTAACACCCTGTATATAAATAGTACGAACAGCTAAGCTTGCCAGCTGGTTGTATAGTCACGTCTCTCATTAGTCAGTACCATGTGCAACGGATACGAATGCAGTATTTGCATACGATTACTGCTAGATACGAGTACGTCGCGCCGTGGTAGCCCAGTTGCTAGAACGCTTGCCTCTCACTTTGAGGTTGCAAGTTCGAATCCAGCACAGGACTAAACCAATGATTGTCGAATTTGTTTTGAATTCATGTTTGGATCATAAATGATTACCACGTGCTCAGCGGTGAAGGAAAACATCGTGAGGAAGCCCACATTTCCGAGAAATGCATTTTCGGAGGTATGTGACCTAACCTGTATTGGGCTGGTTTTCCTGTAAGGTCAAACAGGCAGTCGCTTCTGTAAAAAACCGGACCTGTCAAATCTCTAGGTTAGGTTAGCGGACCCTGTGAAAAACGGGATAATGCTAGGGGGATGATGACGAGTACGTCGTCGCACGTAACATTTGTATGTGGCCGTATTGTGGAATTATAATTCCTTATATTAACATAAAATAGCATCACGCTTGTATCCCTTATAGGGGCAGGTAGAGGTGTATGTCTACTCTTTGCCAGTTGTTGAACATGTAATGGGAGGCGGGGGCTTATTGCCATTGCAAATCTACAAACCTCTCTAAGAAAAAAAAACTTTAAAAGTCACTTTCAACCTGACTCTTCTGACAACTAGTACCAGGGCATCAGAAACGCAAAGAAGTTGGACTCGCGCCAAGCAATTGCTATTAAAACGACTTTGCCGTATACGTGCCTGGATAACTTCCTTCCTACTTTGATAATGCATTCAGAATATTAATTGACGTGTATTTTTAGATTGTTTTTATTGCAGAAATAAGATATAATTCCGTATTCAATTTATTTTAAACAAAGAATAAAATAAATCTATAAAACTTCACGTAACTTATGCATAACTTTTTTTTTTAATTTATTTGCTTACTATTATAATTATAACGTTGATACAAAATTAGCTGAATTTATAAATTGTGTATGAAATTTCACACTTTACGAAATGACTACACATATATCAAATTAAAGTACATTCATACGGCCTTTTTGCTCTATGGTATTCTAAAGTTGCTAAAAATTTTATTTTCATTTACAAATAGGTGCCTATTCTGGCGCACACAAACTGAAACTATTAGTGTCGTCTTTCACGTACAATGCGAAGAGATGCAGCTAATGTTAGTCCTGTCAAATTAAGTTTAAGTTCGTGGTTGCCCGAACCGTCTATCTATCTATCTATACCAATGTCTGTCTACTCAAATACAGCATGTTGGCATCCCAAGCACTTTTTAAGCATGGCAATATTTTCTCCCTTCTTCACGTAGATTACAATAATTTAATATAATAAATCTTTCACATGTAAAAAACTTAATCCTCATCATCATCTCCCTAGCATTATCTCGTTTTTCACGGGGTCCGCTTACCTAACCTGAAAGTTTGACAGTTCCGGCTTTTTACAGAAGCAACTGCCTGTCTGACCTTTCTAACCCGCGATGGGAAATCCAGCCCAATACAGGTTAGGTCACATACCTCCGAAAATGTATTTCTCGGGAATGTGGGTTTCCTCACGATATTTTCCTTCACCAAAAAAAACTGCCTCCTCAAATAATCACTACATAGTATAAAACAAAGTCGCCTTTTCTGTCCCTATATCCCTATGTACGCTTAAATCTTTAAAACTACGCAACGGATTTTGATGCGGTTTTTTAAATAGATAGAGTGAGTCAAGAGGAAGGTTTATATGTATAAAAACATCCATTAAATAGTGGAGAATTACTGTTATTTTTGAGGTTTTTAATGTGATGTCGTAAATAATTTCTTTATTTTCCTCAGCATAGCACCCTAGGGAAGCCGGGGCGGGTAGCTAGTAAACATAGACTTAAAGAGTTATACATCACAGAGTACCAGGCAATCATAACCGCCATAGGTATTGGACGCGCGCCAGATTTACCTACTACCTAATCAATCTACAGTACCATACAATATACGTCCCTTGCTCGCTTCCGCTTACCTTGACTCGGTTTAACTTAGCTAAAGCACATTAAAACTTATGAAACGGTCATAAAGATGATTTTGTTTGCAAGTGCATAGGCGATGTTATTGAAGGAGATAATAGGCGATGATTATCTCGACAATGGCTGGCATTGAACTAGTGTTTGTATAGCAATTAATAGGCAGTACAAAACCAAAAAAGAATTTAAGAGAAACCTCACAAGCTCACGACTTTATTCCCAATTGTACAAGGTTCAAGATACATTTTGAAATTCCGATTACTAAATAAACACAGATCTAAAACTAATGAAAAACTTTTTCTTTTTTCTATTTAACTTATTTACGAATTATAATCAAGAAAACGCAATAAATAAGTCCGACATTTTATCACGTTTTTCTATGACGTCAAAGTGTGCTTTTTCATACAAATCCCATAGTAATTTTGTGCTTTAACGTTTAGTAAAAAGTAACTGATTTGACTAATAGGAGACTAGTCTATTGGGCTAGGCAGAGGTACAGTAAAAAAGCCCTCGCACAATGACCTTAGTACACAGACAAATGATAAATATTTATGGTGGAATCAATTCGCATAATTTGCTTTGTTACCTACGAGTTTCTTATTAACGATTTGTCATAGACTATTTAAAGAATCGAGAGTGATGGATGGGAGGCAACGAAAGAAAATTAAATTTTATAATTTTAAATACGGTAACAGGCTGAAATTACGTAATTTTAGTTATACTTGGGAAATAAAATTAAAAGGGAAATTTATTTATCTTGACTCCTTTCTTCTTCTTCTATCGCGTGGGTTGTGAAGTGGATTACCAACCTCAGCAACCCTTTATTCTCCTTTTTACCCAAAAAAACAAATGCCCCTTCCGACCCCAATCTAATAATAAACAACCATTTAATATTTTAAAAAACTTTCTTCCGTCCCTTTCATTAAGCATCCAAAATTCATACCATAAACAACCAAACCCCATTCATTATCCTTTCATAGTACTTTATCTTACTTTCTACTCACTTTCCTACAGTAAAGGTGGAAAAAAATATCCACAAGCACCACTATCGTGCTTACATGAAGTACCAGGGCGACATAAACACATTCGGCATATCGCCAACGGTCCTCGTATCTCACAATTTCACGCGTATCCATTTCCGTTCATAACACTCCGTATGGCATAAAGCGGCCATAGACGCCCATAATAATCGACTAATAGAATAGAATAGAAAAAATAGAATAGAATAGAAAAAGTAATAGTAATAGGTGGGTAATGCTCTTCTAGTTTGAATCATTAGGTCACAACGTCCAGTTTATTAATGTCATTAGCAATTTGAGTTCGTCTGTCATACATACATACACACATACATAAACTCACGCCCGTTATCCCTAATGGGGTGGGCAGAGCCACAAGTAATCAAAGACAACTTGCAGCCACTGTAACTGCCACTGTGTACTGTTGCTTGCTGCTTGTTCGTCTGTCATACTGTACATTATTGACTTTATAATTCTACACACATCATGTTCAAAATGTATTCATACATACATAGCGGTCAAACACAACCCTCATTTTTGTTACGCCGCAGTTGGGTAAAAAATAGGCAACCCAGATAATGATATTATCGTAAAAAGAAACTAAAATTAAGAGAAGTTTAAATTTAAATCGAGCATTTTGATGAAAGTGAAACAAGAGAATGTGATGTAAATGGAATTCCGTGGTTTTAGTCGTTATATTCGGTCAGTTTTCTTGATTAAAATTCATAAATAAATTAAATAGAAAAAAGGAAGTTTTTCGTTCGTTTATGAAGAATTTTTATTTAGTATTCATAATTTGATAATTTATCTTGAACCTAGTACACGACCCAATTGGCTTTTGTTAGACAAGAAAGGAAAATGCTACCGACAGGCTGGCTCTTAAATTAATGATGATGCATGAGAAAATCACGTATGTCAACAACGTTCACAGCGGCCACTGCCCTATACCTATCGTGCTGTCACTTAAATGAAATTTCATCCCGTCCGATCTCTTAATTCGGACAATCCGTTCGCAAACCGTAGTCAATGTCGTCAGCCGGACGTTGTACGCTAAATTTGAATTTATGCGTCCGCTATTCTCGAATATGTTGAATGTTAGTGCATTTCTTTGGAAATATTTACTTGCGAACTTCGGAGAACAGTTACTGTATTGACGGTGCAGGTACAAAGTCACGGCTGCAATCTAGGAGAACTTCCGACAACTAGATTTAGCATTATTTATAATTCAGTTGTTGATTACATTTCAACAATGTGTAATTTGGCCACCGGCTGTGGTTCACCGGCTTGCTTCTCAAACGGGGAGCACCGGCTCGAACCCCGGTATCTCGCACCAATGAGTTATTAGCATTATGAGGAGCTCGGTGGCGCAGCGGTTAACGCGCTCGGTCTGCGATTTGAAGTTAAGCAACTTTCGCAAAGGCCGGTCATAGGATGGGTGACCACAAAAATAAAATAAAAAAGTTTTCATCTCGAGCTCCTCCGTGCTTCGGAAGGCACGTTAAGCCATTGGTCCCGGCTGCATTAGCAGTCGTTAATAACCACCAATCCGCACTGGGCCCGCGTGGTGGTTTAAGGCCCGATCTCCCTATCCATCCATAGGGAAGGCCCGTGCCCCAGCAGTGGGGACTTTAATGGGCTGGTGATTATGATAATGATGAGTCCTGGGGTTCACCGGCTTCCTTCTCAAACGGGGAGCACCGGCTCGAACCCCGGTATCGAACTCGCACCAATGAGTTATTAGCAATTTTTACTAACACACTTGGTTCGACCATTATAGACGTCGTTAAGGCTCACCGCCTATCGCATTGGTCTAGCAGATAACTCGATGAGGTGTGGGTACTTAGTTCATCTTGCGATGGATGTTGTCAATCGGGATATAGTCGTAAGCTTATGTTATGCAACGTGTTTTTCCAGAATAAATATTAAGGCCAAAGAAGTACGATATGCGATCAAGATAATGGTGGCGGTATATAAAACAAAAATATGTAAAAAGTATTTTTTTTAATATCTTTAAAAGTTAAGAATATTTTAGTACATACATACACATACATAAACTCACGCCTATTTCCCACCGGGGTAAGCAGAGACTATAGAATTCCATTTGCTTCGATCCTGACACACTTCTCTTGCTTCCTCCACATTCATCAAGTCGAGTATTAAGTGTAAGTGTGTGTGTGTGTGTGTGAGTTTTAGTAGTAAGTGGAGTATTTTAGTACTTTCGGTATTTTGTCCATTTTATTTATTTATCCATTTTCACCTCTAACACCTTTATTTGCACTATCTTGTATTTGAGTGGGTCAGAGAACATACTGATTGCAGTAAACGCATCACTTTCTCTTGTTAGCACTTCGCAACATGTTCATATTAGGCAATTGCCATAGGCAAAGTACCTCAACATGGTATAGTTACGAGCAGGTACTTACTGTTTTTTCAAATACGCTCGCGTTTGACCACAATCTCACCCATGGTAAGTGACGATAGGGTGGATCACGATAAATGGTAATCCACTTCACAACCCACACGATAGAAGAAGACTTAAAATTGTAAACTTCAGCACCTTCAAGTTTGAGACTTCATCAGGTGAGATTGTTTTCAAAGGTGTATACATTTTGTATTACCACAACAAGTCCATTAACGGACAGGTGTCATATTCAAGTCATTGAACGTCTTAGTAGTCGCGATACAACACGTGTCGCTAAACGATAGTGAAATATGAACGCGCCTCAAGAATGTACTCTTAGTAATGCATGACGTAATGTAAACACAACATTGAGTTCACGTTATAATCGAATTATGAAGATTCCTAATCGTTATAGCTTTAAACGCGCTCCCCTCGCGCGCGCCCCTATCCCACTCGCGTCAGACAGAGTACTGCGGGGCGGAAGGCAAGAGGGAAACCACTGCCCTATTTTTCCCTAAAAAAGTATGGAAAATGCTGCACCGACAAGAGCGTGGCTCTTAAATTGATGATGATGAGATTAATCGCACACCTATAAATTACTTTTACGAAGATCTCTTTCTACATACTGTTAGATAGAAACGAATCGATCAGCCTAATCTCGACTGATACATTACTATGATAATGAACGTCACAACACTAGCTTACGTACTTTGACAGATATAATTCTTACTGCGCATTGTAGCTAATGTAAAATATTATCTATTGAAATATAATCATTAATCATACTGAAGTAGCCGTTCTGTTTAATAATAAATACATAGACTCACGACTCTAATCCCTATTGGTGTGACTAGAGACTGCAAAGACATCTGTGAACCTCCCATAAAGTTTTACATATAAAGATATTTCAAATCTTAAATTCAGTTTGCCTACTTTTCGCTCAAATCTCGCGAATAATTAAATTATGAACACGGTAAACGTTCAATGGCATTCCATTTAATAACGAAAACGAAATAAGCTTATTTGGTTTCTCTTGCACTGGAACACAATTTATACCTAGTTTACTAAATATGTATTTCAAATTGTTCCTAAAATAAAGCCATTCCTGTGTGGTGGTGGAATGGCGATTACTCCACCGAGAAGAGCGCAGCACTTAAATAAAGAGAGAGAAAATAAAGTACGAGACGATGGAAAATTATTTATAACAAAAAATCCTTTGAATTCAAATGTTATATTATTTCTTTTTATTTTGGTGCAATAAAGTGTATTTGTATTGTATTGTTATAATAATCTAGTTCCTCGACCCGATTCGGGTGGGTTGGCCTAATGTTTTTAATTGGTAATACGAAGAAAACTAAACAATCTATAAGTATAATTACCAAAAGTGGTACAGTTATATCAAACACGATTTGTATGGACGTCTATTGACGTTCTGTGCCGGGACGTGTTAATGTTTCAACGAGTGATGTGCCGTCCTTAAAAAGGCGCAATACTTATGGAAAAAGAGCTTTATTACTTAACCTTTAAGCAGTCAATTGTATACCAATATTTTATGTTTATTTTTATTTTTTTAAAGAACGTCTAGGGCCCTGTGCCGAGGTTTTTCTTGCAGCTTCTTTTCCCCGGCTATACATACAGGTTGTGAGAAGCTGCAGTAGTTTTAGGCGGATGAGACGTTCGTTATGTAAAATTGACGATTCAAAGTGTAACTATGTTACCTATTGAATAAAGATATTTTTGAATTTTGAATTTGAATTTTTGAGACAAGACCAGAGTACAAGAAAGAACAATTTGAAAAAGGACAGCAGCCAATGTCCTTTACTATTTAAAGAGTTTTTCAACGGGAATATACCGAGTGAGAGCCTTCAGCGCTCCCCATTTGTCCGGCCAAGTAGTTAATGCCATCTGCGGCAAATCTACAATAAGTCACGTCAAAAAATTAAATAAACTATTTTTTTATTAAATTATAATAAACTGCCTCCGTGGTCTAGTGGTTAGAGCGTTAGGCTCACGATCTGGAGGTCCGGGTTCGATTCCCGATGGGGACATTGTCGAAATCACTTTGTGAGACTGTCCTTTGTTTGGTAAGGACTTTTCAGGCTTGAATCACCTGATTGTCCGAAAATGTAAGATGATTCCATGCTTCAGAGCGGAGGGCACGTTAAGCCGTTGGTCCCGGCTATTAGCCGTAAAAACACCTCCACCAACCCGCAGTGTATATATGCTCCATACCCCCTACGGTTGATTGAGGGGAGGCCTGTGCCCAGCAGTGGGACGTATATAGGCAGTTTATGTATGTATATAATAAACTATTTCTATTCTATTCTAAAAAAAGAGGAAAAGAATCAACGGGAATATTCCTTGGGGCGGTACATTGCTTCGGTATCAACATTGAGTCGACTAGCGTACCGTTTATAGCATTGATGCAGTGACAATACTGACATCGAGTGGAGCCGTGTTAACGCTCTGTTTCACATCCATGCCATAGGTAAACGTGAATATTGGTACGTGACACGATCTACTGTTTGCTATGGATCAATTCTAGTGGAAAAATATTTTACAATGCAATACAAAAACGCTTTATTGCACATATAAACAATTGCAAAAGTGATAGGAGAAGTAGAATCCGCGGATTTTACATTGTTCTTTTAATTGCTGATTATTTGAAGGAAACGGCCATAGAGCGGTCATAGGATGGGTGACCACAAAAAAAAAAGTTTTCATCTCGAGCTCCTCCGTGCTTCGGAAGGCACGTTAAGCCATTGGTCCCGGCTGCATTAGCAGTCGTTAATAACCATCAATCCGCACTGGGCCCGCGTGATGGTTTAAGGCCTGATTTCCCTATCCATCCCTAGGGAAGGCCCGTGCCCCAGCAGTGGGGACGTTAATGGGCTGATGATAATGATGATGATGATGGCCATAGAGCGGCCCGGGACATCTTTTAGGTTTTACAAAGGAGTTTTATTGCTTAGTAAACCCGTTAAAAATAAAAATAGTTTAAAAAACTAAAACTCGACAACGGAAAAATCGCGCTCTAAAAAGTTTGAAACAAGAAAATATTTCTTGTTTTTGTAATTTTTGGCCTGGTTGTAAAGATCATTCTTTTATAGTGATATTTAGGAGATAGCCGTCGTCGTATACCAATCTGTCCAAAGAGTTTGCTTATCACGACAAACACGGTAAACAGGGTCATCTTCTAGAATATTTTACTACGAGAATTAGAATTGTACTTAGTGAGAAAAACAGGAAATTTTGGCAGACATTGCGACTCGTATATCAAAATTTAACTTTATGTAAGGATTTGATTTATGCTGGTTTTGAGCTGGGACACGAAAATACTCATCTTCAGATGGTTTACTCTCTGCTGACTGAGAGTAAAGAGAATAATACACAAGCCACTGTAACGTCAGTAGCTTGGATGACAGCTGCCGGCGCCTACAAGGAACTGGCACAAGTAGTTAATGCCATCTGCGGCAAATCTACAATAAGTCACGTCAAAAAAAAAAGCCGACGCTCCCCATCCACAAGAGTCAATGGACTTCAATAGCAAGTTAAGCAGGTTGTCTCTTTAATTATTTACATTGAAAGTGGAGCATAGTTAGACATAGACATCTTCATTAATTTATCAAAAATCCTAAAAGGTTTTACCTAAATTTGAGTGTCAAAGTAAAGTTTTCCCTCAGTCCCTCCTCAGGACACAAACCCAATTTGAATTACTAACGGCCGTAATAGGATTACAATTTTACAACCCCTTTGTGTCTGTTACCTCCGAAGGAAATGTATTTTAGAAGTTAACGAGGGACTTTCCAATCGGCGTTCTAAAAACACGATAGATGGCGTTGTTTAGTTTTTTCTTCGTTTAAACTTCTGATTTCATGAATAACAGACAATATGCATCGTTTATCTTTGTTTTTGGGTATAAATGATGACCCTTTTTATTACACTGAGGTACAATTACAACTTCCACAGTAGGCCAAGGTGTACGTACGGTCACGAGCATTAATATGTATACACTTTGGTACCATGTCACATTAACTTTTTTGACAAATTGAAATGTAAGTCTCACTAAATGTCAAATATGTTAGTGCGACAAAGTCCTAAAGTGGGTACATTATATTGCTCATGACTGTACAGTATAAACACATACTCGTCGCTAGCTATTTTTAAGTCTCAATAATAAAGGGAAACCTATTACCACTAACCGGGCACAAATCTTGGAAACCACGTGATAAAAGTAAAAATTTAACTTTAAAAGTACGAGTAAAAAATATACGTATATACAGGGTGGCCCAGAAGTTCAGGTTCAAAATGAAAAATTAGAAAGAGGGGCTCATTAGCTACCAGAAACACCCCCATGTATGTACAGCAATTATTTACGGTATAGGAGATATGACCCATTTTGTACCTTTTTCTAGATTTTCTACCTTACTTCAGAAATAATCATTTTGTCGCTATCCCTTTCTTAATAATTATTTTATTTTACTTCATAACTGTGGCTAAAGATATGTACCGCTAGGTGAGCTCCTATACCGTAAATAATTGCTGAACATACATGAGGGTGTTTCTGGTAGCTAATGAGCCCCTCTTTCTAATTTTTCATTTTGAACCTGAACTTCTGGGCCACCCTGTTAATTTTTGTATAAGTATTTCTTTACTATTAAACTTTATATGGTATACATCTAAGTTTCGACGCAATACCCAATACCAAAGTCCATAAGAAGAAGGAGGAAGAGGAGTCCATCATTCCTTCCATCCTTCGTAAGACGCTAAAGGAAAATTTGCCTGTGCACAGTTATGATAAATGACCTCCAGGCTACCTTAACGGCTTCACTTAAAAATATCCCTACGACCTACAACCCAGACACGTAAAACCGTAAATAAAAACATCCTTAGGTATATCAATTTACCATGTAAACGTCACATAACCGTTTATTCACTACAAAAACGATTTGCCCACGACGTTTCGGACAATTTGCGAACAGGATTGGATAATAACAGGGCCTGGTGACTAAATTGGTGAACCAGCTGGTCTGGGTGTGAAGAAAACGCATAAATGTGTTTAGATACTCATCATCTCGGGCATGTTGTAAAGGTTGAGAGAAATAAGGACCTTTCTAACCTGATACACTACATACAGGGAGTTAGTGACATCGTAACGAAAACTTTGAGGGCTGGTTAGGTCAGAAGAAAACGAAGTTTGCCTTTTGTAAAATTATTATAATAAGACACACAATGACAACACAAAACAAAACATAAAAAAAAATATACGGTCGAATTAAGAACCTCCTCCTTTTTTGAAGTCGGTAAAAAGAATAGACATATGACTTACCAAACCATAGCTGGCAACGCCTATTTTATGTGAATATTTTATATACCAAACCAAGTTTCATTAGAGCTTCAAAACCTAATCTTCGCAATTCCATGCCAATATTGCTCATATTTATTCGGCCTTAACACAAATGCCTATAATACCTAGAATGTGTTATACGATCTGCGTCTAATATTACATTCATAAGATGTAACGCCTCCGTGAGTATTTGAAGTTAGGTATTAAAATTTGACAAAATACCAAAAGATAGTTAAAGTTAAGTTAAGTTAGTCGAATTCAGTTGTTTACAACCCGAGCTATTTTTTGTTGGGGTTATATTATTATATGTTTTTACAATAAAATACCATCCAATATTTTGAATTTGTCAGAAATAAATTAAAAGCTCATGTGAAGCTTACTTTATCAAAAAAAAGCTTATTATAAGTAGATTAATGACTACCTAAATGATAAAAATGTCTGGTATTGAACGTGTACCTCTAGTTATTAAATAACTTGTAATATATACCCTAATTGATTTAAAAGATGCGTTGCTGTTGCAGTTTCTTGTCATTTCTTCTCCACAGTCATAACACGTTGCGAAATGATGTAGATTCAATAATGTTAAATTGACCTTCAACAAGTTTATCCATGATAATTATATTGAATGAATGATTCTGAATTCTGAATCCGATGTATAATACTGCGATAAAAGTCACGCATTCCCCGAACAAGGCTATTACGAATTAAAATAAAAAAAGTGATAAGAAGTTTCATGTAAGGTTTCGCAGACCCATATCAATTATTCTAAACTTATCTAAATAAAATACAAACATGATAAAATAAAGATACACTTCATATTAACAATAAAACATTAAATTATTGCAAAATAAAATCTATTAACCGATCTGCACTTGCATCCATGAACTTTTAATAATGATTTATTAAAAAAATAAATATCCAAACAGGTCAATGGGGTACTATCAATAACAATATGTTGTTTTGAAATCATTTAGGGGTCACTCGTAACCATAGCAACAATCGCCTTCACTCAATACGATTGCCGTCTCCATTAATTTTAATATCTCAAATGAACGTTAGATTTCTGGTCCCTTTAGATAAAATAATAAACTTTAACGAATCGACGTCACATATGATATTAAAGGTTTCTACTTAGGTTAGTTCTAGATAGATTATGAAGAAGGTACTAGCTCTCCGCTCGCGACTGTACGCGTCATTATTCATTATTATTTCTAAAATTTTTCCTATTTTCTTAATTAAAGCACATAATAACGGGTTCTTACCGCGTTTAAATGGGGATATGAGACTCCCGATATTTCGACACTGTTGCAAGTGCCATGATCACGGGATGACTGACGGGATTTCCTATTTTCTGTTTACCATTACAACATAAGATCACGACTGTATACTTGGGTACTTTCCTAAGTCAAAGATAAAGTATAAAATTATGATTACTAAATAAAGACACATCCAAAGGTGACAAAAATACTTTTCTTACTTTTATTTAACTTATTTATGAATTTTAATAAAGAAAAACGTAATAATTAGTGCGACATTTTGTCACTTCTTCTAAGACGTCACAGTGTGCTTTTTCATTCAAATTCCGTAGTTATTTCGTGTTTTGACGTTTAGTAAAAAGTAACTGATTTGACTAGTTAGAAACTAGGCTATTGGGGTGGTTCTCCCTCTCTGATGTACTCTTGGACCTTCATTACATTACAGGCTCGCGGTGAAGCAGAACCTTGAGTTTGTTTTTCTTTTTTTTTCCCATTCACGCTCGACTTGTGTCCTCAGGGACGGACAGACTTCCTTATCAACCTGTCTCAATTAGACAATCACTCGTTTCCTACTGATTAATAGCTTCTAACTAGAAACAATTGGACAATATTTTGGCTACTCGCGTCTTTTATCCGCGTTTATTTAGCCTCTTTTACTTATGTGTTCGTTTCTTTTTCGTGTAATAAAGAATTTTTGTATTGTTGTAATTCACCTTCTCTTTTGTACTGGGGCTTAGAATATACAATAATTCTACGTATAGACGCGATACTCTGAAGCTAGCTTTTTTTTACCTCACATTTGGGAGTCACTTTATATTTAGACGTAAGTTTTCTTTTTCTAATATTTTAAGAGGGTTTTTCTGTTCAGAATATGCCACCCTCATAGGGCTTACATTGAGTTAGAGCTTAACTTAATACAGGTGGTCTGCGATCCTTGTCAATTGCGTCCTGTACTAGGTTCAAGATAAATTATGAAATTCTGATTACTAAATAACGAACGACAGATTTAAAACTAACGAAAAACATTTTCTTTTTTCTATTTAACTTATTTATGAATTTTAATCAAGAAAAACGTAATGATAAGTCCGAAATTTCATCACGTTCTTCTATGGCGTCATAGTGTGCTTTTTCATACAAATTCCGTAGTAATTTCGCGTTTTGACGTCTAGTAACTGATTTGACTAGTTGGAAACCTATTTGTACAATGCTCTCGCAAGCGCCAAAGTAGGCCGTAAGTTGTAATATTATCGAGAGACAGACAGTTCGCGCTCGACTATAGAGGCTACGCCATAAAGCGGCACAACGAAATCATAGAATCGATAGTGATCACGCGCGTGAGTTTATACATGTACGTAAGAAAGTCTAAACAAAGGAAACCCACAAACGATTACCCCATGAGTGGTGTATGTCAATGAAGAACTATGTCAATTAGTTTGAAGATAGGCAATATCCGACGGAAGGAAGTGCGGCTAATGGGAAGTTTGGGAAGACAGTAATAGCTATTGGATCGAACAACATACTTGCACGAATAAGCTCTTAACCACTACAACATAATATGAATAATAATTGTAATATTTGTAATTGTGAGGGTTTGTAACGACCTCAGTGGTCCAGTGGTTGAGCGTTGGGCTCACGATCCGGAGGTCCCGGGTTCGATTCCCGGTGGGGACATATTACAAAAATTACTTTGTGGTTCCTAGTTTGGTTAGGACATTACTGGCTGATCACCAGATTGTCCGAAAGTAAGATGATCCGTGCTTCGGAAGTCCCGGTTACTACTGGCTGATGTAAATAAGTAGTCGGTACCATGAGTCATGTCAGGGGTCTTTGGCGGCTCAATAGAATAGTAACCCTGACACCAGGGTTGATGAGGTTGGTACTCCACCTTACAACCGACACGAGAGAAGAAGATGGGGATTGTGAGGGGAGGTGACCTGGTTCTTAAACGTATCTGGCGAGGACTGGGTGTGGGTAGATAGCCTGCCTAACCCACCGGGGACACAGGCGTAATGTTATGTTATATATGTTGTGATAGGTACAAAATACGTAAACTAAGTTTCATGAAACATCTCTGGCACAAAACTACGTAACTTCCAAATTCACTTTAAAAGCTACAAATTGTTAACCGACAATAAATAGTACTTTGAAAAGTAAATCAAAACCCTCGCCAGGTTTCTGCAATTGCAACTGTTGGTAGCGAAATTTACAGTTGTTGTCGTACAAATAGCAAAAAAAAGAAGTTTTTGTCGAGAGTTGCAGCGTACAGTCGCAACAAATAGTTGCATTGGCTTTATGTAAATCTAAGTTACGTCGTTTTAAAAATTTTGATCGTTTGTACTTTTTTCCGAATGGAAAACTTAGAAATTTAAACAGTAATTGTGTCTTTGATTGTGAAAATGTAACTCGTGTTTAGACTGGACAATTTGCAACGGGGGTTAACTAAATTGCAAAAGTTTATGTCAATCGACAAAGACTGTAATAAAAATGTATGAAATAGACATGTCACCTTATTTAAATCCCATACATTTTCATCACTGTCACTGTCGATTGTCATAATCATTTGCAACTTGGCTAAGGCCCCTAGACGATTTCTATTTATTTTTCTGTAGAATTTTCCCTTAATGCTCTATGCACACAGAAAATGCCATACAGAGAGTTGATATTGAAATACGTGGCACCTATTTCTGTATTTGTTTGAGTAGTCTTGGGTATATATTGGCTTGAAAGTGTAAAAAAAAATTGCCGCTGGTGCCGCCTCTGGTAGAGGCGGAGGACAGGAGTCCTAGTACGGCATTGAAATAGACTATTCTGGGCGCCATCCCACTCGCGTCAGACAGAGTACTGCGGGGCGGAAGTCAAGAGGGAAACCACTGCACTATTTATCCGTAAAAAGTAGCATGGAGAATGCTACACCGACGAGAGCGTGGCTCTTACATTAGTGATGACCGCCTCTGGTAAGAACATTGAGATTTATGCGTTATTTACGTATATTGATGAACAGCCTCCGGTCTAGTGGTTAGAGCGTTAGGCTCACGATCTGGAGGTCCGGGTTCGATTCCCGATGGGGACATTGTCGAAATCGCTTTGTGAGACTGTCCTTTGTTTGGTAAGGACTTTTCAGGCTTGAATCACCTGATTGTCCGAAAAAGTAAGATGATTCCGTGCTTCGGAGGGCACGTTAAGCCGTTGGGCCCGGCTGTTAGCCGTGAAAACACCTCCAGCAAACCGCATTGGAGCAGCGTGGTGGAGTATGCTCCGCCCTCTCCGGTTGATTGAGGGGAGGCCAGTGCCCAGCAGTGGGACGTATATAGGCTGTTTATGTTACGTATATTTACCTATTTTATTTGACTTCATGGGTCATTGATAATTGACATCACGTGGTTCCCAAGATTATGTGCCCGGTTAATGGCAATAGGCTCGTCCCCTATTACATGGGACTTACACATAGCGGCGAAGAGTGGGTGTATATTATATACTCCACTTCTGCCTACCCCTTCAAGCATAAAGCGCGTGATGCTATATTATATTATGTAAAACAATAGTTTCAATTTAATATGCAAATCCATGCCATACAGAACATACGTACTACTTTACCGACCGTTTCATTTTATTTTCAACAATCGAGTTTGCTCGACTCGTAAAATGAAAACCGCTAATCGCCGAAAAAAAAATCGATTAAGGACGGTCACGAATCACGAATGACTTCGTGTTTCCGTGATGAGGAAGCGACATTTGCATTTACCTGCAGTCGTAGCATGCGACGGTTTACGTAAGCGATACCCCAATTGGTGTTCTAAATGATAATGGGCGAAAATGTATGAAACTTGGTCCAAGAACTTCCACTGGTGAGACTTGCATGTAATGAAAGCTAATGCTTTCCCCATGACTCTGGAAAAATTCTATCAGATTCTGTCCCGGGATTCTTTTTCTACGGTCATGTTTGTCCTGGCTATAAATGTGATAAAATTCGTCAATTGTGGATAGAATTCTACTCAAGGTTTGTTGCTGAATAACTAAGTCTACATAAATAATTATATATTTTTTTTTTATTTTAAACTCATACAAACTTATATAATTATATCATAATATTAATCATTTTAAAGGGGAAGATTTCAGAACTATAGAGAAAGTAGCTTTCATTACATGAAAGTCTCATCAGTGGAGGTTCTTGGACCAGTTTCGCCCATTGTCCATTCTACCATTACAGACAGCGATACAGTTCAATCTATAACCATAGTATAAAGAATAATATAGAACGCTAACTACTAAGTTAATAAGTTTACCCACTAACAGTGCAGTAATAGAAAAGCAATTGGATGATGTCATCGCTTTGCCATGCCTCCAGTGTTTACGAGTATACCGCCTTACGATAGACAACCGATAAATAATAATTAAGTTCATTATGTTGTTTGTACTCACTTTGTGCGTACGTGAGTTTCTAGCGTAGGTAATAATAATAAAAATTTAAGTTTATTTAGGTAAAACCTACGACACACATTACATTTACAACATTAAAATGTACACACATTAAACAACATTTTACATTAGTAGGTAAGCTTTGTTTCCGTTAAATATTTACATGTCATACATAAAATCACGCCCTTATGCCACGCGAGGTAACCAAAACCAAGACATTAGATGTCCTGCAACAACAGCTGATGTTCGTCCTGTGATACGATGAACTTTTTGACTGCTGTGCCAGATTATCAGCCTATCGTCCAAATACTTCATCTACTCCATTTTTATTTGCACTTTCTGTACTTGAGCATCATGAAACCAAGTAATACGTATAATTTAGAATTGCCAGGTTAATAGCAAGTACTCTAAATCGGTGCGCATGCGTGAAGATTTGATGACTGTGAGAATTGTTTGATCTAAGTGAAATTCCGTGGAGTCTGCCTACCCCAACGGGACATAGGTGTGATGTAATATACGTAATTCTTTATTTTATGTGTTTCTTTTCGATGTCTACTCTCTTTGTAATAATCTGTAATTATCTTGTCTGTGTAAAATATTTGGGGGAAGTCCGTCGTAGGTATTAACTGTTCCAAACATCAGAGTACCAGGCTAGCAGAAACGCTTAGCAACTACATTCAACATATACCAGTTTCCTACCCCGCCCACATTTAACGAGACATTGTTACGTCCCACTGATTGCAGCGTTGTTCTAGCAAATTAAGACGTAAGGACTTCTGACTTGGCTAGATTATAATTAAATCATGACTGTGTACCTTTAGGCCGGACGCTGTTTAAGGCGTTTACACAACATAACATAGCATCACGTCTACATCCGCGATGGGGGAGGCAGCAAAACTAAGTTGCAAACAATCGATTGCTCAACTGTTGAACCACCAAGCAAACAGTCAAAACCCCGGCAAGTATTTATTACTACGTAATAAGGTTCTTGCTTAGTAAGATTTTGCTGCCGTTTGTTCGCGGTTACAGCATATTTGTGCTGTAGACAGTGGACAGTCGTAGTTTATTATCGCAAGGCTAAGCTAACCGTCGTAAATATACCGGAAGCCCCAGGGAAGCTGTATGTATACAGGATGCTAGTGACACCGTACCGAACACTGAGGGTGATGATTCAGGCCATGATTCTGAGTTGATATCCAAGTGGATTTTCAGTGCGGTACTTTTGCAACGGAAAATTGCACTTGATATCAAGTCAGTATCATAGTCTAAAACATCAAAGTTTTCGTAACGGTGTCACAATAGTATATAGGCCTTGTTTATGTATATGTAGAATAGCCGGTGACGCAGATACCATCTCAGAGTACCCACCCTACAATTGTGTATGTATTTTATTGCGTTTTTAAAACGAAATGACACACTTTAACAAGTTAACAAGGCGATTCCAAAAAAATATTACAACAAATAATGAATTTAAAAAGTTACACCATTTTTATTTTATTTTAAATTTTTGCTTTTCATGCTGTGTTTTTAACCTATTTCTTTAGTCTAAGTAACTATTTTGTTTATGGCGTAAATATTTTTTCTATTTAAAAAGACAAACAACGTGACAAATTCAATAAGCAGGGGTAGGGGGTAAAAAGATGAATATACTATAATATTTATAAAGTAATTTCCCACTGGTAAATAACCACTTACAAAGCCGTTTACCGTCGCGAGGCAGACTAGACGGACCGCAAATACAGCGTAAATAGGGTTTAGTTTATATGCCACGTGCGGTGCCCGTAAAGCCGATGTATTTATGACCTCAAGCCCCCGGGCCTTATAGATTTTAACACAACGTTAGCTCCAGACCCACGTTCGAAATGTAAAAATGACGATCCAAAATGTAACTATGTCACCTACTGAATAGATATTTTTGAATTTTGATCCCGAACACTCCATACAAAAATGACATTCTTACCAGGTGCCTTCTAACGCGTAAGTGCGAGCGAGACGAAAGTCCGCGTGCTCTCTCCCTTACTCCTTAGCAATTTATGGCCATTTAAGACTACCATAAGACTCAAGAGGGGGTGAGATCGGCGCCTATATGAATTGGTTCGGGGGGAGAGTTACCGTTCTGCAGGTAATATTAGTCTTTATTCTATGTCTATTCAAATTCAAAAATAAGTTTATTCAGTAGGTAACATAGTTATATTATTTACATAACGAACGTCTCATCCGCCTAAAACTACTGCAGCTTCTCACAACCTGTATAGCCGGGGAAAAGAAGCTACAAGAAAAACCTCGGCACAGGGCCGTAGACGTTCTTTAAAAACAACATAAAATCTTGTTATACCATTTGGTAATTTGGCTTCCTAATATCAGTTCCCAGGCAGTTAATCCCATGCATTCATATCTTCTAACCAATAACCTTCTTTACAAAGTTTTTGTTTAATTGCTGTCTTAAAACTGTTCAAAGGTAAATTCTGAATGTCAATAGGAATCTTATTGTAAATACGTATGCATTGTCTCTTAAAAGATTTTATGCAATCGACTGACATGTAAAGAAAGTTTATATTTATTCCGGGTATTAAAAATGTGCCGATTGGTTCGGGGCGGCGATCTATCGTTCCGTAGGTATTATTCTTCATTCTATGCCTATTTTTTCCTCGGTAATATATATCGAGAAATAAAATCACAGGGGATAGATCTATCGTTGAACAAAGGCGAATACACAACAAAGAAAAAACAACTAGTCAGAAACATATCTGCGTTAATAGCTTCCGAAATTACCACTTAGTACAAACGCGTGGACTTGTAAACATTCTTGTGTTCTGTCTTATTCCAATGGTAAACCTGGAATCCAGGTCAAGACAAGATATGAAAACAAATTATCTAAAAGCTGGAACATACTACGCGAACAATGCTCAACAAAAGATGAATACGTATAGAATAGAATACGAATATACATATACATAAAACGTTTTAACGACATAGCCAATTTTGTATTTATACGAATTGCGCTGGTCAGAGGTACATCCATCTCAAGATGAACTCAATACCCACACCTCACCGAGCTTTCTGTTAGACTAACGTGATAGTAAGTGAGCCGTATCGCCGTTTATAACGATCGATCCGTTGGTCCCGGTTACTACTTACTGGTTAAGTACTTAGTCGTTATATGAGCCATGTCAGGGGCCTGGTCGAGCCAACTGTGTTAGTGAAAACAACCTACATGCATCCATACACCCACACCTATTTCCCACCCGGGTAAGCAGAGACCATGGAATCAGAATCACTTACTTATTCAACGTAATTATCATAGATAAACTTGTTGAAGGTCTAATTAAAAATTTAGAATCTACGTAATTTCGCAAGGTGTTATAGCTCAGGAGAAGAAATGACAAGCAACTGCAACAGCAACACATCTTTTAAATCAATGTAGATTGTAGGTATAGATTACAAGTTACATAATAACTAGAGGAACACATTTAATCCCGGGAATTTTTATCACTTAGATAAACATGAATCTTATAATAAGCCTTTTTACATAAAGTAAGCTTCACATGAGTTTTAAATTTATTTTCTGACAAATTCCATTCGATGCTGTCCTAACATACTTGTAAACTCGGGACGTCAGGATCGTGACCCCAACACTAGGCAAAATGCTTCAGTTTTTACAACATGCGCCCGGAACAAAAAGCAACTCATTTCGTACAAATTTCACTACAATTTCAACATTTTAACACAGTCGTATTTATATTTTAGCTCTGCGTCGCTCACTCAATTCGCAGATGCATCGCACACAGCTTTTCAATGCCGGTAAAAGTGCATCGTAAATTATTTAGCTTTCAAATGCATTTGACATTTCTGCGAGTTCATTTTCTTAATGGATTTTCTGCATGTCTCTCTGAAGTGTACTTACTTCCTGTTGATAAGCGGTATGAATATTTAGTTAGGGACTAATTTAACTAATTCGATCAATTCTGCGAAGTTAAATCGAGTGATAGAGTGAGAAACAGTGTTATATAAGAGAGAGAGATGTGTTGTAAAAGACGATATACTGACTAAGATTGAGAAGGGAATGTTACGTTGGTTTGGATACGTAGAGCGGATGAAGGATAATAGAATTAGGAAAGCGGTATATAAAACGAAGGTTGGTGGAAGGGCTGGCAGAGGAAGACCTAGAAGGACGTACATTGACCAAATTGGAGATGTCCTTAGAAAAGGTTCAGTACGATCTACTCTGAACCGGCGTGCGTGTATGAAGCGATTGATGAATGTGGAGGAAGCAAGAGAGGAATGTCAGGATCAAAGCAATTCCATAATCTTTGCTTACTCCGGTGGGAAATAGGCGTGAGTTTATGTATGTATGTAATTCGACCAAGTGAAGTGTGTTACACAGAAAATTTGTTTCAGCTAATGTATTAGTTAAACCGCTGACTTCGACTTTATAAGTTTGAGTGATGGCCCTGTTTTGAGAACGCGTGACTTTCATCTTTCGAATCCTCTAGAATCTTTCGAAGGCTCGGGCTCTAAACCACTGAATTCGACTTTATGAGTATGGATCTATGGATCGTATACATATAATCGACATCACGTGGATTCTCGTGAAGACTCGAAGCCTATTGTATACTTACAAATTTAAGCGCTCTTGTCGGTGTAGCATTACCCATGCCACTCCCCAGCAAAAAATAGAGCAGTGGTTTCCCTCTTGCCTATTACATGGGACTTAAATGTAACTGACTAGTTACCGTCAAAATTCTTATTATGCAGAGCTAGTAAATCTTTCAATAAATTGTCACGTGATACAGATTTCGATCTGTTTAATATTAGACCTAAAGATATTAGGCACAAGCTGAGTTGTGGTTTTTCTGAGTAGTCTAAGCGGGTTCCAAATGGTGGTGGGGCGTGAATTTTTATGGCGAGTTTGCTGTTCTCATCTATTATTTCTTATGCTGTTGGTTTTCCGAAGAAAATAAAAATAAAATAAAATAGGTGTGTATACTATACACTACTGACTACCCCTTCAGGGATACAGGCGTGATGCTGTATTATGTTTATGTCTTTCTAACTATCAACGTGTATACAGGTTGAAAGTAAATAAACATTACATTTGATAGTCACAACTACCTAAACCGAAAATCATGCCCAAAATAATCTTAATGATGGAAAACACTGCTGGGTGCAAATCCCACCCTTGTTTCAAGCCTGGTTTGCACTGATAAGAGTACCGCCCACACACTGGAAGCGGACGCGGGCGCGGAAGCGGGGAAATCACACTCTTCTAATTAGTATTAATAACAACGACCTCCGTGGTCCAGTGGTTGAGCGATGGGCTGACGATCCGGAGGACCCGGGTTCGATTCCCGGTGGGGACATATCACAAAAATTACTTTGTGGTCCCTAGTTTGGTTAAGACATTACTGGCTGATCACCAGATTGCCCGGGAGGAAAATGATCCGTGCTTTGGAAGGCATGTTAAGCCGTTGGTCCCGGTTACTACTTATGTAAGTAATCAGTAAGTAGTCGTTACGTGAGCGTCAGAACCCACACAATAAGAAGACCTTGGATTTCATAACAACAGTGGCTGGAAGTTGTCTTTGATTCCTTGTGGCTCTGTCATTAGGGCTTACTAGCGATTTAAATAAGAGTTTTAATTCCCCGCGATCACTCGACAATGCCAATGAGGCGTTAGAGTTGTTTCAGTAAATTATACAGGAAGGAAAGAGACAAGAGATATGATGACGTATGGTGCTGCAACATTAAAAGAGGTTGAAGGATGTTAACGACGTGTTAAAGGGGTTCTGTACCTATTTCTATCCCTTCATCAGGTGGATGTAGATATACATATTAGATAGGTATGTGTTACGAGGGGTGGTGTATTTGCGTTCTTTGAAGCAAATGTATGCAAAGTCACGTCAAGTCAAAAATGCATGGAATTCGCAATCAAAGGGGTTGTAATTGGGTCGTGTACTAGGTTCAAGATAAATTATGAAATTCTGATTACTAAATAAAGACACATCTAAAACTAACGAAAAACATTTTCTTTTTTCTATTAAACTTATTTATGAATTTTAATCAAGAAAAACGTAATAATAAGTCCGACATTTTGTCACGTTTTTCTATGACGTCACAGAGTGCTTTTTCATACAAATTCCATAGTAATTTCGTGTTTTGACGTTTAGTAAAAAGTAACTGATTTGACTAGTTGGAAACTAGCCTATTATGTCTGGTTTAAGGACTTTTTGAGAGGATTTTATAACGATAACAAGTGCGTGGGTGCACACTACGAAGTATTACAAATTGAGAGCTCTGTGAAGCGTCGGTACTCAGTTCATTGGATGTGTATTTGACTAGCGCAATTCGTATAAATACAAAATTGGCGATGTCCGTAAAAAGGTTTAGATCTACCCTGAACGTGTGTGTATGGAAGGATTGATGAATGTGGAGAAAACAAGAGAGGTATGTCAGGAAATGGAATTCCATAGTCTATGCTTACCCCTATGTAGGTATGTACTTATGTAAGTTTGGTTCTAGGAGGTAATCTCCGAAACTTCTCGTCTGATTTCAAAAAAATAGAATAGAAATAGTTTATTATAAAAGGGCGCCACACACAAAAAAAAAAGACAACAACATCATATCAAATGTCTACTAAAACAATTACAAAAAAGCAAGACAGATGTTTGTCGAAATGATGATGGTGGTGGTGGGCGACCACCATACTATTACTACTATTATACTATCATATTTCACTTATATTTCGAGTTACCTCATTATTGAAGCAGTTCCCCTGCTAATTGCTGAGGATATGTCACTAGATATATCTCTCATAACGCCAAGTTCTCCTGCAGCTCATCTGCTCATAGTAACACAAGCGGACGTTCACTGATTGCAGATATAACTCAAAAGAAATAAAAAATAATGTAGAGTCAAACTTTACATAAACATAACCTTAATACAGCGAAGCAATAAAACACGACAAAAAACTTTGGACATTTAGAACTCAAGGAAATACATCCATTACGTTTTTTTTAAATTGAACTATCTGTCCCACTTTCAAGATCGATATTTTATCGCCATTCACCGAATAACTCTATTTACAAACAAACGATCAAACAAGCGAGAAATCTGTGGTTTTGCCAGAACACCACTAAAAGTAAATATCGTCCGGTAACCGCAGGCGGTGAAAACTGCGAGGCACTGGGTCGAGGTTAATCTGCCTATATTCCTTTATTTACTGAGTATTTTGTTTCTTTTTTATGTTTAGGCATAGAATAAAGAATAATACTACGTATAGAACGGCAACTCTCCGCTCTCCACCAGCGTCTGAGCTAGGTTTACCTCCACCTATTAATACTCTGTTTCGACTAATTTAGTCTTGGGTTTCTTATTGATTTAATATTTAAGAAAATAAATTAACCTTATTTATTTATTTTAAAATTCAGTTAGCATTTTTCTATGTTTTTCTTTAGGTTCTTTTTTTATAAATATTTTCACGTTCATCTCGATAGTAGTTCTATTTTTTTTTGTGACAGTAAATAGCTTAGGTATCATCATCAATTTAAGAGCCACGTTCTTGTCGGTGCAGCATTTTCAATGCTACTTTTTTAGGGAAAAATAGGGCAGTGGTTTCCCTCTTGCCTTCCGCCCCGCAGTACTCTGTCTGACGCAAGTAGGATGGCGCCCAGAGTAGTCTATTACAAAGTCATACTAAGATTCCTGTCCTCCGCCTCAGTTAGTACCTAATACCCACAAAATGTTTTTTGTAAATACAAAAACAGTAAAGCCACCAACAACAATACCATTGACATTAAAAGTGGAGTACTATTATTGGAGTGCTGGTAATGGCAGACCTCGAAACCAAATTGCTCGCTACATGTCGTGCCACCAGGCCGTATTTGCCGACCTATATCTGTTCCTTGGTTTCTAAAAGCAAATAAAAATAATCACGCTTTTATTTGCTTTTAGAAGTTATGAGCCATCATGTATACACTTTAGAACCTGGTCACATTAACTTATTTGACATTTAGTGATACTTTGTTTCAGTTTGTCCAAACCGACCGAAGTCCGACCTTATCAACCTTAGTCGTAGTACCTATACATATGTATATTAATATGTATACTTTTTAGTACCATCTCTCAACCTACATGACAAATTGAATTCTAAGTCATGCATTCGACCATGACCGTAGATGCGTATTTTTCACAGTCGAAGTACCTGCAGGAAATCAAAGCTCTAGAGATATGTACCTAAAAGCAAACAATTCCCCGTTAAAATCCACATTCGTTGTGAATACCAAAAAAAATCATCATCCCCGCTTTGCTGTTTCCATTTTTATCAGCACACAACAGTTTCTGAGCAATTTTCACGAGCTGCGTAACAACAACAAATTGTCGACAAAAGTCTCTTATGAAATGCGTTATCTCGCTTGAGCGTGTGTTGATAAATTAGTCATGTTTTTGGAGATGAAAACTCCGTGTTTCTGCCTTTTCGCTAGCCATTGAACCTAATTATAAAATGAGTTCTTACGAGATCAAAGTGGATATTTTAGTTAACAAATTATACCTATATTATAAAGGACTGTTGAAACAATCTGTTTAAAAATTAGATTGTTATAAAGTCCTTAGTCCTTAAGGGCCGAAAATAACATCCATTTTTGTTTACCCTCACAGAGTAACTAAAAGATTTGACCTCTTTTATTTCTTTTGACTCTCGCTTTATTAATTATTAATTTAGGTAACACGGAAGACAAAACCAATTAAGTACTTCTAGGTTGTACAAAGTTACACTCCTTTGAACCTTATTTACTATGTTTTCCATAAATGCTTATTAATAATTAAATAATAAAAACGTTTATTTCGCTTACAGATACGTTTATTTACTAAATCATGGTCATATAATACACAATGTTTAAATATATAAATGCTCTGCCTTGTAGGAGTGCAATAATGACAGAAACAGTAACAAAAAATGTACATCAATGGAAAATCAGTGCTAAATTGCAAAAAAAATCCATGATATTGAGAAGTGAGTGCCGCCTACACCGGTTCCCAGGTGGCATAGCCAAGCTGCATTGTGTGACGGATGCGGGAGGGACTTGGTTGAGAGAATTTAAATTACGCAGGATATATTTTGCCATACGCTTTATTAACAATAATGTACATGCCGTGACCAGATCTCAGAAGTGACACAAACCAAAAACAAGACATTACAACAATGTTACTAGACCAATAAATACGGTTTAGCACACACTTAATAGGTGGCATAGGTCCTGGTACCTGTATAATTACAGAAAATTAGTACATTTACTAGTTTCTTAGAACTAACCTATACTGCAATAGACCATTAAGAGCCCAACTGTGGAATTTACCAATCATCATGACTGGTGTTCTAAAACTGATTTTCCTCATAGATGATTGGGTGTTTTGGTAGACTGTATGTCTGCTTAGTGAACGGCATCGGAGGCCAAACTGAGTGACTGAGAAGGTTAAGAATAATAAGCAAAAACTGTGCTGACGAATTTGATGTAAATAGTCTATAAAATATTAAGAAATTTATAGTCATTATTCTGCTAATCTGAAACGAATAAGCGTGGTGTTACCGTCTAGTTGTTGTTTGAGATTCATCTAACGTTACATATTCGGTGTCATTACAAAACATAATTAATTTGAATAGACACAAATATTAAGAAAATACTACTACCTAGCCTACCTATTAAATGTTACTACATCGAAAGAATCATTTTTAGATTAACCAAAACCATGCAATCAATTTCATTTCGTGTAAAAAATATGGTCCCGATTTTTATTAAATTATCCTTACCTTTTATCTTACCTATCTAGACCCAAAATATCCTAACGCGTAGGTGGTCCTGTCCTTTTAAACCAATTCTGAGTCCTTAATAATGACACTGATATGAATCCGCTCCAAAATAATGGAAACATTATTTATTTAGAAGCAGTCCAATCGTGTTATGTTCGTATACGTCCAGAACATGTTCAAACGAAATGTGACAAAGGTGGACGTCTCAGAACCGAGTAAACCTGGAAAAGTGATTTAGGTAAGTGCTGTCTTTCAGGTGTAAGATAACGGTAAATATTTTCGAGAAGATTACATTCGGTCCCACATTGCAGTAGCGTAAGCTCTTCTAAAACATCTTACTTTGTCTTTAATGAAAAAAGATAAACCTGTCTTTGCTGTAATATTGTTATTATTTTAAACACATGACTGTACAAAATTATCACTTTCGATTTATTTTTGCAAATATCATTATAAAATAAAAGACAACTTTAACATTATGTACATGCAGATAAAAATATCTGTCACTGTCTTTATTGCAAGCATTAAATCGATTTTTATTTAAAACTAGGTTAAAAACTAGGACACGTCTATTTTTACTGTCACGAATGCCTGATGGTAAAGTTATAATCGCAACAAACAAAACGATGCAAATTCGCATGCCATCACAGAACAGGTACAAGGGACCGGTCGCGTAACCTTGTGGTACTCCTCGCGTTGTCTGACCGAACCTTTCCTGACGTCATTACACAAAAATAATCGTGGGATTCTACTGACTAAAATTACCAATCCATTGTTGACTTGCGAAAAATTAGTGACAATTGTATGGAAATTCGTTGGTAACACTTATGGTGTACTGGATCCAAGGCATTGTAAAAAACTTTGTTTCTACGCTGATTATGCCTGTTATAATATCCTTGAAAAAATAGGTACTACCGTAGCACGATAACATGGTATTACTTCTAGGCAACAACTACTTATTCTTCAAGAATAGTTTTGGAATCATAAGATAATCTTTAATTGGGTAAAACAAGATATAAAGAAAGAAAGATATTTAAAACAATGTGTCCTACACGTTGTTATTTGTAAAATGAACTTTTTGGAATAACGGACCGTGGATAAAATTTCGATAAAGATTCATTTCAACAAATTCAGAAAACTTATACAATGAATTGGAAAATCCGACGACCTTTAACATTTGAATAAGACTTGTCGTGAGAAAATCAAAATGGGAACCGGTGTTGTATTTTTAACGCCTGACATTTACGAAGCCCTACATAACATGATGCCGGATTAAGACTCCTTAGTCTATATATTTACGAGTCCTATTTCATGGTACGATTATTTCTTCGGGACTGTACAAGTATACTCCCTTGATCCCTATTAGGGTAAGAAGTAAGGTTAAGAAGACACAAAATTCAAATATTAAAATAGCAGTCACGTGTGAATTTTTGTTTTGAGATAAAATTTTGAACTGTATAAACTAACATCGCGATTTTAATGATTGTACAGTAAACATAAACACACAATTTATACTAGAAATTCATCTGATCAAGACAACGGTAAACTTTCGGTAAAATCTCACATTATGGTGTAGTGTAACTAACACACAAAACTATAATCATAAAATGACGTTTTAACACAGCTGACTGAAATAATAAAATGAAAACCAAAAGTAGTATAGCTAACAATACACGTACTACAAAAAAAAACTCGATAAACAATCTTGCCGAGAATAATACAAGAAAGGTGAGCAATGTTTTATATCCCACAGTTAACGTTATAAGGAAAAACAAGAGGGAAACATGTGGCTGAAACTAAATAAGAAGCCAATATATCACGGGCTAAGCCAAATGCAGCAGAAACGCTGAGAAAAATAAACTTACTGCTACGAAATTCAGGGCCTTTTGCAGAGATAATGAAAAAGTAAAAGGTTGGTTAATTCAAGGTAAAGACATTTTGTATTAATAATACGATTAGCTGAATCTACGTGACTAGTTTTCGTTGTCTGACAGAAATCGGCTTTTTTAAATACCAGGAAATTGGCTGAATTCATTCATTCTGAAGGCGGAAAATACGTTATTTGTAATACAGAATTTCGTGCCATTGATAACATTACAAATTACATTTACATCACGCAAAATTTAAAGGGCGCGGAAGGCAAGAGGGAAACCACTGCCCTATTTTTCCCTAAAAAAGTAGTATGGTGAAATGCTACACCGACAAGAGCGTGGCTCTTAAATTGATGATGATGAAAATTTAAAGAGTGATGTGCATAATTGAAATAAAAAAACTGAACTTAAATAAGAACGGTATTAAGGCAAATGACATAGGTTAAATTACACAAAACATAAATAAAGTTTACGAAGCTTGTAAGAAATCTCTACCATTTATCAACGGCATTCATAATAGAATTTTATTGCCGCTTCAAAGCCTACTATGCCTACGAACGATATCGGAACGACGATGTTGCATGATTACCTTGAATCTGAAATCAATATTTACGTAAATCAGTGGAGTAGGATCTGTTTACAAAATACAGAGGTAAATATCCTTGTTTATGAAGATGCTTTTCCATAAACATCTTATAAAATGTTTAGCGTGTTCGTAGAACTGAAACTGTAGTATACTGTTTTTTACCCGAAATCCAGAAAGATTACGTATTTCACGCGTTATCAAAAGAACACACAGGTTGGCCGCTGCAAGGATAATCTCTGCAGGTGGGGATACCTGGTTGATGGTTGCGATGATTGCGAGTGTGGAGTATCACCACAAACTATGGCTCACCTTTTGTGCTGTCCTAAGTGCCCTAACACCTGCACTATTAAAGACCTGTACGAAGCCACTGACAATGCCGTAAGCGTGGCCAATTATTGGTCAGCAAAAATTTAGTTTCGATCGCCATCGACTCGCAAAGAAGAAGATCAAAAGACAATATATGTTGCACCTGCATATCTACCTACACAGCTTCTCAATAAATGTTTCTTGTTTTTTGTTTGATGGAAGCCACATACGATGACGATTCATTTTTATGATGATTGATAGCTATGTTTGTGGATATCTTCCTCAACTCGAAACATTCTAACGACAGAATGGATATTTAGATATTAATAAACGAGGTTACTGCGATTACTTAAGCAAAAAATAATTTCCATTACACACTACTGCTTCCTCATCTTGTTCACCTCTTTTTAGTCATTTTTATTCGCAGTCGGGTTTTTTATTAAGTTTGTTATTTTACAACTTCAATCGATCGTTATCAAATAAGTCGTGAATCAACACAGCAATTTGCATGTTTTTTTTTACATAAATAACATAATTATATTGGTGATAATTCCAAGCTTAATCGTCTCAACAATGTTGTTCTAACTTTAAAATATTTAAAAATAATAAAAACGTTTATTTAGGTAAAATCTACGACATACATATACATAATTTTATTTGAATTTACTATCATTTAATTTATAAATTTGTTTTTCCTGAACCAGCCTAAAGTCCTACTTTTTAACAAACTTCAAAAGAGGGAAGAGATCCCAATTCGAATTGTATGTGTTTTCAGTACTGAAGCCTTGATAAAACATGTATCTAAAAGGTACATTTCCCCTAAAATATGAGACGTAACTACATGTTTGCGCATCCCAAAACATCCGATCTGCTAGGAAATTCTGAGAGTTCACCGACCTGCAAACGTTATAGATCCTATCTCCTACCTGAGCCATATTTCCTTCCATAATGAGGGTATCTGGATGTAAAGGACCGGGTTCCACAGCTTCTACCTCTTATACATCTTGCACAATCCTATCGTTAAACTTTGGACCGCTATTTGTAACTATTTGTGCCAATTTTATTCGATAGTAAATTATGTTTGGGTTATTCACGTCGGGGTATTGAGCCTCGAAAATGATTTAGGACTAAATATATGGTAATATCAGCAAAATATTGCTCGATTGATAATAAGCTAGCCGATAATAATGTACTTTGTTATCAAAGTTGATTTAAGCAGATAACCAATTTACGTATAAATGAACTTAATAAGCCAACGTTATAAGGCTCTGGCCGAAGAAAGATGAAAGAAAACTTCGCATAAGGCAAACACCTAAACTGCCACAAGCAAGAAAAGATATGCTTTGTAAAAACAAAACTCGTAAAGGAAATATCTAACACAAAAGCAGTAGACACAAAGGGAAACCTGAACATTGGAAAAGAAAATTTGAAAATTTCCAAAATACGAAATCTTGTTCGAGACAAGACAAAGCTAGATAAATTAATCTCTGTGGAAACAATGGCCACTTGGGGAGACCTTTTAGATATTATTTTGCTCCTTTTCCCGAACAATTAAAGACTTTTGTTTCGTTGATTGTGTAAAGAGCCTTAAAATTTTCAGTGTCGTTAAATCATGTCTTGATTGACATATTTTTAGATGTATTTTTATTAAACTTGAATTAGAACACAATTTCTCAGTATAATGGCTTGAGTAACCATACGAACAGTTTTACGTTACTGAAGTTTCATGTTGTTTTTGTCGTTATATTATAAGATCATCCATCATTATAGTAAAAAAACTATTCATAAGGACGTTGTAGAAATGCTAAAGGATTATTCCTAGTGCGTTCATTGTTGTTATGAATGCAATGAGTTTAACGGTGGTGTTACAGTTACGAGCACAGTCGGAATACCTGATTAGTTCATTCACGCATTCTGTTTCAATGGTAGGTTCTTCAACTGCTAATTAGAATAAGTTTGAGTGGGTTGAGGTATTTACTCGTCGGTTTACTCAAAGATCTGATGCGGTTGGTTTAGAGGGCAAGGACTTATGAATGTCAAATAAATGTCTTCTTTTTTTTATGATACTAATATATGAAATTAGTATTCATCGGTTTTACATTAGGTAATGTTGCACGGAACGTTTATAACACACTTATTTCCTAGCGACGTATTCTTCTGTAGGAAAGTTAATGGGTAATTCTCACCAAATCTCGAAATTCGGTCGGCACAATAATGTGAAAAAAAATGTTGTAAATTAAATGTTTTTTTTCAACAATTTCATAGTATGCATGTAACTTGATATGTATAATATAGTAGGCCCCAGAAAAAAAGTACTTAAGTTTTTCTTTTGGCCGAAGTTTTTCTAAGCCTTCGGGGTCGGATTTCATTTTCTCTCTGCGCTTTCTATCATACTCTTTCTTTCTTAATTGATCTTCTTCCATGGACAACTTCTTTCTATTCGCAGTTATTTTCTCTAAAGCAACAAAGCAATGCGAAAATTAGGTTAGCAAGAAAGTTAGCGAAAGAAAACTCAAGTAGACAAATCATTCCCTCATAAATCGTCATTCCCTTACCATACATTTTCATGAGGGAATGATGGTGAGGGAATGACAAAATCAAAGAAAAACGAAACGATCTCGTAAACATACCCTTACTTTTAGGCATGCGACTTTGTGTTAGTAAACTACTCCCAATACCAAACATTTCTGTATAATTAAAACTTAGATTATTACTTATCTCTTGTTTTTCTTGATTGTGGAGTAATGACGTTAAAAAAAGTAGACTTTGAAATAAATTTGCTAAAGCTTTTGGCAAGAGAAAGTCATGCACGCACCAGGTGAAATCGGCATTTTGAAACATTGACAGTGTTGTCAACTATCAAAAACTAATGGTAGCGTTCCAAAATCATTAAAAGTATGATTATAAATCGACTGTCGGTAGATGTGTGAGGGAATGATTACCAATCATGGGACACAAGTATTACAATAAATTGTACCCCCTTTTATTAACTTATTATTATAAATGGCAGTAGATAAATGAAGATGTATCATATTTTAATAGTTTAGTTCAACTTGCAATCAGTTATATTATAATTTAGTTGATTTTATTCACTTGGTTATATTATAATCGGGAGTGTGGGACATAGTGAGGGAATGATTTTCAAAGATATATTTATATAAAAAAATTAAAATTTGTTCTCATTGGGTCACATTTTATAATATCCATAGTTAGCAGCAATGATATACTTTTCAAAGAAAAAATAATATCCCTTTTCTGTCGATTAGTTTTTCTGATAAACTCACAGGACTGGAATTTCGAGATTTGGTGAGAATTACCCTAATACATTACTATGTTATCTAACATCTTGATAATTTAAGTTAGTATCTTCTAATATTAAATCTCCGGTAAATTTTAACGAATTTGATGCACCTACCAGCATTGATGTACAAATAATAATTTTGTTACTACCTTCCCGCCTTACTCCACACTTGTAAACAACGTTAGAAACCAGTGTCTATTCTCATTTTTTTTTTGTGCAATTATAAATAAGATTTTTTTTAAAACTGCCTGTTCAACAGGACAAATTAACCTATGTTTGTTACGATATCGTGTTCTTATAATATGTGAATAATAAAACCAAACCGCAGCGCCTGATACAAGTAACCTTCCTCTTAGATCTTTACATTATTCGCTGCAACTGATGTACAGTCAAATCTTTAAAAAAAAAGCAAATGAAACAAGTCACCTATCAAACATGACATGACACATGCAAATGTGATTCACAACACCCACGCTTAGGATCGTACTCGCTGTGTATGATAAGATGAGCTTGTTTGTGATAAGTGAATAATAAAATAATCCTTGGCCGTTCTGAACTGTGATTAGATGTTTAGTCTGATGATAGGGGAACGTCTTCCTCTTTAAGATGGATGGGTAGGATACTACATTCTTGCGAAGTAAGTCAAGTACATCCAATATCCGTTGTAATTTGGTCGTATTTTAAGAATTATACTAATAAATGGTCGCGCTACACTGCCGGATTCTCGTTATTCTCAATCATATGAGATTTTCGAAATGTCCTTCGTTATTATCTATTATCCGCACCACGGTGCAAAATTTTAAATTTCTTGATTCAAACAGATTTGCGCAGGGTTTGGGGCAACAATGATTAAATTTAGGTGCGTTTAAAATTATGAATGCAAACTTTTTTAAGGATAAAACAAACTTAAGAACACAGTTTTTCCTCGTTTGTACAATCCAACCACCGCAAAACAAGTATTTGAGATTACCTTTAATAAACGATCAAGGATGATGAATCGACATGTTTATTCGAATCCAACAACGATTATATTATTCGGGGGCTCTCTCGTTTGCTCTATAAATGAGATGGCAAACAAATACTTTCGATTTCCTCGATTCCCGAAATGCTTTATTCAAACAGATAAAAAAGAGAAATGAATATTTAAGTAGCTATTGAATGAGAACGTTGCAAGAAAAGAAAAAAGAAGGACTATATTATTTTATGAAATCTACAGCTTTACTTTTTTCTACACTACCAATAAACAGCTTTGTACTGTGGCCTCAGCTTTAGTTCCCTTTTAGAAATTCCACCTCTGGCAACACTGAATTCTGAAACGTTTCTAAAACTTGCCATTCCGAAGTGAAATGCTGAATTCCGGATTACGGGGTTAAGGAGAAACTTCTCACCTCAAAATGTTAGGGGAAATTTAGGAAATGGTCCGTTGAAATATACGTTTAGAATGGGACGAGTTTTGATTCAATTTAAATACTGTTTTAGGGTTTTTTTAGATTATGAGAAGTGGGTGTATCTACTCTCACTCGGAATCTTCAAACCGCCACCTTAAAAACACAGAAGCGCCTTTTTGAAAAATCACATTCTGATGTGATTTTGTTCAACAAAACCTCGATTAATTTCATTATGGTCGGTCTGAAAAGGCCACAACAAGGTTCTTATAAAGCAACATTGCAATTTGACATTTGCGACAAATATCAATAGGTATTGCTTTTTTAGATGAATTGATTCAACGTAGCCTTTTTAACCCCCCTGATATTTCTATTTAGTTCTGAATAGTTTATCTTAACAGTTTAAAAGCAAAAATTAATAAAGTATATTTTTACATAAAATAACATCCTAACATAAGCTCACGAATATATCCTAATTGGAGTAGTCAGAGTAACCTCACCGAGCTTTCTGTTAGACCAAAACGTGATAATAGGTGGTGGTAATATCACCTACTTATAGGTACTTACTTTCTTTTTTTTAAAATCCGATCACGTTTATGATCTACGAGTAACAACGGTCGTAAGCTATAACTCAAGTAGAGGACGGCGCAGGGCCGGAGAGGTATAAAATTTGCATTTCGCCTGTGGAAGCAGCTTTCCTTCCGCTGTTCGAAGCCTTATCTGACATTTATATTATTGGTTGAAAATTATATATATATTTTTTTAAAAGCAATTGAAATAAGAATATTTTCTTCTAATTCTTGTTGGATTTTATGCAGGTAAATGGAATTCCGTGGTCTCTGTGTACTGCCTACAAATAACATCTTCCATAATCATTCATCATTCATTTATCATTCTTTCGTTGATGATGTTGGTTATCCACCTCACAACCCACACGATAGAAGAAGATCATTCTTTCAAATGTTCATATCTATATCTTTGTATTTTTATAATAACAGTTATTGTAGCAGAACCCGCCGGCGTGGTCGACAATTTCCCTCAATCAGCGCTTATCGCTATCGACCCACTACGGTCGATTAATTCTTATAAATATTTTTGTTCTCAGACAAAATAGAAGTATTTTTTTAAAAAAAAACGTCTATGGCCGTGTGCCGAGGTTTTTCTTGCAGTTTATTTTCCCCGGCTATACAGGTTGTGAGAAGCTGCAGTAGTTTTAGACGGATGAGACGTTCGTTATGTAAAAAATGATGAATCAAAGTGTAACTATGTAACATATTAAATAAATATATTTTTGAATTTGAATTTGATTTTCTGTGTATGTAATATAGTATTTTTGTGTTGTACTATACATGTAAAGTCACGCCCGTAACCCAATTGGCGTGGGCAGAGCTACAAGCCACAGCTACTCGTGACATTCGTCCCATTCAGGTTATGAGCTTATCGTCCAAACGGGAATATTGTATAAATTTATGAAAACAAAAAAAAATACAAAAAAAACCTTTAAAGAAAATACTTTTAATGATTCTGTCAAATGCAGAAATAAACATCGGAAAACCCGCCGCGCCTAAGTTCTCTTACAAATAACAAGGGACGGTAATTCTTAATTGATGTTTATAATTAAATAAATACTTAACTAACCTTTAAATCATTTATGAAAAGGTTCAGGACGGCGTACTTAAAATTGCAAACAAATTAATCCCTAAATTGTAAATTTTGAACCTCGTGGGATAGTGACAAGAACATTTATAAACTATAAACACTTTTTTTACATGCATACTTAATTCATGCGTATTCTTGAAGCGGTAGGGAGAAGTATACACTAGAAGTAGAACATAGCTCGCGAAGTGTTATAATGAACAGATCTATTAAAATATAGTCTACTTTTTTATCGACTATCTGGCATCAATAGCTGTCTTTAAATGCGGTTGGATTTTATGCAATTTGGCCCAAGACTAAGTCAGCAATTAGAACTTAAGTAGGAATGACATTAGGTTAATATCTAATCGTTTAACGTTGTAACGCCCAGATTTTCAAACAAGGGACTTTGGATTTTAAATGGACTTTGAGCTTTAAGGTAAGCACCTTCACGTCACCTACCTACCACCACCAGCAACCTGCGCAGTGGAGCAGCGTGGTGGAGTACGTTCCATCCCCCATCCGGTTGATTGTCGGGAGGCCTGTGCCAAGCAGCAGGTTTTATATAGACTATTTTTGTTATGTTCGGGTTTTGTTCTTTTTAGCTTAAGAGCTCTTCCATAGACAAAAGATGATAGTAAGACTTTTAACATAACATAGCATGACGCTTTTATCCCCGTCGAAGTAGACAGAGGTCTGTAGTACACAAGTGCCCACACTACTCGCCAGCTATATTCAAGTCCCATGTAACAGGGGACGAGACTATTGCCATCAACCGGGCACAAATCCTGGAAACCACATGATATCAATATAAGACTAAAAAAGAGAAGTACTTAAGTGCTTAAATAGAAAGTACTAGTACCAAGATGACGTAGTGATTGTATTATTTAGGCTCGTGAAAAAAAAAATGGAATTAATTTACCATGTCCCTCTTATTACGAAATCTTTACAAGCACTCTTTATGTTGATTAGGTCAATTTTATATTTTATTTTATTATTGCCTTCCAGTCTAGCAAGGGAATTTAATTTTAGAAAACGAAATGACGTGAATAAGAAATAATAATAAATGAAATAAAATAAATTATTTATTTATTTATTTAATGTTCGGAGAAACAACAGCTATAATTAATTTAGTAGCAACTTATAGCATAATATTTAATAAATTCAATTGTATAATTTAGTTATTGTTAAATATTTAAAAACCAAAAGGACACGCTCACCCCGGCTTGCTAAGAGCTGCGGGTTCAAATCCCGGTCCAATCAGATTTTTTCGATTTACTTTTCTCTATAATGAGCGTCCCTAAACACGGCTGAGTGTTATAAAAACAAAAATTCTGTAAAATTACTACTATTGCTATGAATACAGTGCAAGTATTTTTCGTTTCCAAATAACTGAAATCATTAGGCGATTTTCACACTTTTAAAAAAACGAAGCATGAAGAACAGGCGTGAAGAATCCCATTATGAAGTTTAAAACTCAGCTTGACCCAAATTTGAGACAATATTTTTCACTTCATGCACAAAAAAGTCCGTAATGTCGTCGAGATGCCGAGAAAGTGTTTTCCCTAATGATAGGTCGGAAGTTTTTCGGGTCGAATTTATTATTGAAATTATGTATTTTTTTGTTTCAGTTTATTATAAATATAAACAATTTATTTACAGGTCACATTTTTTTTTTATAATAATACAATTTGTCGCATAATCAGCTCGGTGAGGTGTGGGTACGGTTAAGAGTAATAATATGTATACACTTTGATACCATGTCTCATTAACTTTTTTGACAAATTAAACCGTAAGTCTCATTAATTGTCAAATATGATAGTACGACAGGGTTCTAAAGTGGGTACACGTACTACTCATCTAGCGATGGTTGTGCCTCTGACTACTCCAATTGGGATATAGCTTACGTTATGTTTGTGTTATGCCTAGTCCTTTAGGTATTGCGGACGTTTCTTTGACAATACAATATCTTCACCATCATAAGCCTCCTTCTCATATAATGAAAACCAGTTCCAACATTCTCATTTCCAGTAAAGTATCAGCGCAGAGCGGTCTGCCATCAACTTCAGTATATCAAGAGGTAGACACAAAGACGACATCAAGGATTTATGTTCTAACACGCTGCTCTCTAGGGTTTTACAGTTCAGATAAAACATTGGCTTCACCAGTTGCAAGGATATTATAGCATACAACCGTACACGGCGTAATTGACACCGTGCCTAATAGTGAGAGGGATGATTCAGACCGTGATTCTGAGTTAATATCAAGTGGAATTTTCCGTCCCCGTACGGCTACCTGCATGTACTTGTATGCACGTGATGTGTGCAACATAGTAATGAATTGTAATTGTAAATTGTCTCTTCATAACTGTCTTAGAACTCCATATCAAAACTGGCTGCACGTTGTCATATGGTCACAATTAGCTCTACCCACCCCATTAGGTATCACGGGCGTGAGTTTGTGTGTGTATGGAGCATACCAGCACAACATGCGCCAATAAGACAGCAAGTGTGTCAACAAGGAAACCGACGTTGTATAAATAAGACGCGTTTACATGCCAGCGGCATTTAGTTAATTCAACTGATATCATAGATTAAATATAATTGATCAGACGTGACAGATGTTACATGTATACTGTAGCAACCTTTCTTGCTTTTATTTACTTATATATATTTTATTTACTAGTCACGACTAAATCCCAATTGGGGTAGTGAAGATACATCCATCGTAAGATGAACTAAGTACCCACACCTCATCGAGCTTACTGTTAGGCCGACGTGATAGTTGGTTGCATAGTTACATGTGAAAACATTAATCGAAGTCAACTTTAAACATTATAATACCCTTCAAAGGCAACAACAACTTATGATAATTACAATATAAAATACCTAATTCGAGATAAATATATTGGAATATGAACATAAACCCGATCGATGAACGCTGCATATCGAAACGCATCGATGCGCTTTTGCGTTTCGTTCTCCGTGCTACCCGCATTCCCCTAGTGACTAAAAAATTTACTATCTATCTGTCACTGTCAGCTGATGTTTTGTCTTTGTTCTGTCTTAGAATTCGTATTGTAACCGAAAACGTTACTTTAATATTTCGTTAATACGTTTTCTTTAAAAGGTAATGTGTTATCAAAAGCTTTTATTTTTTTTAGATCTAAATGTAATATTTGTAGACAATCAATAAACTTAGCTCATACTCTAATGACGAAACATGATACAGTTCATACATACATACATGCATACATAAACTCACGCCTATTTCCCACCGGGGTAAGCAGAGACTATACGTATAGAATTCCATTTGCTTCGATCCTGACACACTTCTCTTGCTTCCTCCACATTCATACAGTTCATAATATCCATAAAAGGACTTCGTATCAAAAGTGTTTTCAATGTCCCCAGAATTCTTGAGGCTCTACCCACCCCATTAACACATAGGCACGTGTATTGAATAGACAAGCGCATTTTGCACCGGTATAAAAAACTTTGAATTAACCGAACAATGACGTATTGAGTTGGCATACTCAGAATAAACATTAATTAACTCCAACACACGATTGAAATAGCTTGATGAATAATAATACAATCCTTTGTGTTCCTGCCCCTTAAAAAGTTGTGACATTTTATTTGCATAGTTCGCCTCCGTGGTCTAGTAGTTAGGGGTTTATTTGGAGGTTCAGGTTCGATATCCGATGGGGACATTGTAGGCTTAAATCACGTGATTGTCCGAAAAACTAAGATGGAGTGCTCGTTAAGCCGATGGTCATGGCTAGTAGCCGTAAAGCGACCAACTCGTAGTGGAACAGCGTGGTAGAGTATGCTTCATACCCCCTCCAGTTGATTGGCAGGAGGCCTGTGCCTAGCAGTGTGGCGTATACAGGCTGTTTGTTATAGGTAACATGATACTTTTTCACCTACTTGTCGCGTCTGTGAACTGAACTGACTTAAATTAATCTATAACAATTTGTTTTAATTACGTCCTACACAGCCTTGTGTTGGTTGAATTGAAATTCAACGATACAAATTGAGATAAATCTCGTGTAAACAAACAGAATGTACTTATTTTGTTGTACTATACTTGTACGGACAATTTTATTGTTGAATCTTATTTTAAGTATGGTTCCATGTATCATTATATAATTTTAAAATCAGTGCAATTAAATGCTCTATATAAAGCATTCGTTTTTATACCACTTTATTGGACAACTTAGTCAAATGAGATACGTCAAAACGAAAATTTTCTATGTAATTTCTACGGACCGTGACGTCATTTTAGTTTTGTGAGGTTTTTATTGTATCAACGTTTGTTTCCTGATGAAAAATAATAATTTTAGTTACTTACCAGTAAAAACAGTAAAAAGTCGTACTCATTATTATTTAATTCATAATTAAATTTCGAAATAAAGTCAGTAATTTTTTAGATCTTTTAGGCTGGTTTCTATTTCCAGATTAGCATTTTATAATTTATTATTTTAATATTCTTAGCTAGTCGAATACCTTATTATCATCCTATATATCACTTATTTTGGTTTTGACTTTTTGTGTATTTTTGATTTGTATACTTATCTTTATCTTCTCTACTATTGTACTGCACTGTTTTGGGAATAAAGTTATTCTATTCTATTCTTATCAAGGGTGTAGTTTACCGCTACATTATTATGATTCTGGAAGATTCAAACTTAATTTTGATTCAATCTCTATCTTTTTCTTGCACTTTTCGTACACACCATTTTTAAAGCTGTAACGTTACATAAACAGCCTATATACAACCCACAGCAGGGTACAGGCCTCCTCTCAATCAGCCGGAGGGGGTATGGAGCATACTCCACCACGCTGCTATAGAAAGAAATATAACTACTTCTAAGAGTATAAAGTATAGTAAGAAGACTTTATATAAAAAGAAATACAGGACGCCTCATTAAGGCCAACGAATTTGACTTTACGCGTGTGTTAAGAATTATTAAGTGTCTTAAACATCCGATATTTCGTTTCGAAACACAAGTACACTCTTCTAATGACTTGGACCAGGTTGCAATAACGTATTAATACGGACCGCGTGTCCATTAAAACGATTTCCATGTTAAGTCAACTTTAGACCTTCGGGTACAGTTAACCTTTTTAATCACTGAGAGGTGTAAATCCATTCTTGAGCGAATTTTGTTTTCTATTTAAAATCAGTAACACTTATATAAGTATACGTTTGATATATCTATTTCAGGGGTGTTAAAAGCCACAAAAAGCAATATTGCTATTTGACATTTGCGCATAAAAAACTAAGCGCACAATGCAAACAAACGTCAAATAGCAATATTGCTTTTTAGATAAAGGAAGTTGACTGCGCACTATCTGAAGACTGGTTAGGAAAAATAGTGTAAATGTGAAATCTTCAAATGATTATTTACTACCAGAGGATTATTTCCTATTAATGAAATTGCAATTTAAACAAAAGAAAATTCAGTCTCATATTTTTATTGTGTGACATATTGCAGATTTGCTATATCCTTATAAGGCTGAGATTCCCTGTCACAATAGTTTAACAAGGGGTTTGGTTTTTAAATTACATTCAGTCTTACGACTTTAAATAGTTGGGCCCACTCCACAATCCACAGTATCAATGAATGGAGAGAAATAACATGCAATAAGTTAGCAAACACGTAATGGTTAACATTAACTGGATAGGTATTATTACGGTAAGCTTCAAATTCAAATTCATTTATTCGTCAACATTCTTGTTGCTTCTCAACAAACACTCAAGGGGGTACTTTCCAGGCAATGTTCCCAAAAAAAAAAATACAGAGTTGCCTTCGTTTAACCTTCTTATTCCATGGAAGACGCATATTATTATGTCTGCATGCATCTTTTTGTTTTTGGGTATAAATGATGACCCTAGTTATTTCACCCAGGCACGACACATCTTCCACCCATTATTATTCTGACCATAATAAAGAGAAGCAATATATGTTGCAACATTCTTCTTTACCATATCTGAACTAAGTAGCAGTAGACAGAAACACATATAGAAATATTTTTTGCAGACAACAATTGTTTTTATGTCGCTGCCATTACACTATAAGTATTTTTGAATAATTATGTACCCTAGCAATAAGAAAATTGGTAATTGTCATTTTAAATCTGTACAACGCCATCTTTATTGCTTTTGCGTAACGTAGTCCCGTCCCCCCCCTCATTGGCAATATTAATGATTTATCCAATATTATCCTTATTCTTAATGAGTGACAGAACCATATTCTGTTTAACCTTATAAATGGTACTAAATATACGTAAGTTCTTATGTTGAATCGTAAATGTTAGGGGTTTCACAAACTTCGATAAAGAATTGTACCCAATATAAACTTAGGCAAACTCACGCAAACCATTCCATTGAGTTTTGGAAACTCGAGAGGAAATTCCAAATATTTTGGAAACTTTAGGGCTTCATAATTTGAACAATAGAAGAATATTTGTATTATATTATAAATATTTATGATATGACGCTATACATTTTAATGTTTAATTCATCGGTTGTTGTGTGGCCGTGGTCTTTATGTTTATTGAATTAATTACATCCACGATTTTATCGCATAAAAAACTAGTACTTGCTAGATGATAACATTATAATAGTATTATAAAGTCGTTGTAATCCGTTAATGTCCTTTTGTATTGAGATAATTATAGAAAAAACCGGTTCGACCCAAATAAGTAACGTATGAAATTAAACCGTAAATACAAACCGATAACAAAAAGCTTTGAAAAACAATCCACGTGACACAAACTATCCTCAAAGAAAAGTCTAACAAAAGACTGATCCAGAGAGATTCACTTCACTTCACTATTCCTAAATTAAAAAGTAAAAACACTGGCCACAATAGTTCACAAATCACAGCACAAACTTTTTCAAAGTTCGCAATTCGAATTTCGAAATTCCAAAATGGCACCCGTATTTCGTTCGGAAACGTGCGACGCTGAGGCGTAGCAATGGCGGACTGGCGCAACCTCGGTGTACACCGTACGGACCACGCCCGGCTGTTGTGGTCCCAACGTTCAATGGACATCGAATATATTCAATGTTACAGATAAACAGCTCGAGAACGTAAACAAATATGAGATTAAACGGTGTTATATCGTTCGTCGACCAAGGTGTGTGGCTACTCAAACAGTGCGTGTAGCAGGTAAGATTTATTTTCGTAACGTAACAAATTGATATTTACGTTCGAACCAAAAAAAGATAAAAACAGCCCACGACGCATCCTAAAGAGTTAATAAAACTAATATTTTGGTAGTGGCGGAAAACTCTTACCTAAAATCTAGACTTCCAACTTTGAACCAAGTCAAAGTGACATTACCCTTTGCAAACATATAAATTCTGGTTATGGTTTAATTTTAATTTAATTTAGCTTGCCGGCAGGTGCGTAGGCTGTTAATGTTTCAGAATGAGACTTAAATAGGCCATTCGTCTTATTATGCGGGTGAGAATGTTACAATATGTAGTGCAAACTCACGAAAGCCTAACGGGTTAGACGGAGAGTCGTTCTTCTATCGTATGGGTTGTGAGGTGGAGTACTAACCTCATCAACCCTGGTGTCAAGGTTACTTTTGAGCCGCCAAAGGCTCCTCACATGGCTCATGTAACGACTACTTACTTACATCAGTAAGTAGTAACCGGGACCAATGGCTTAACGTGCCTTCCGAAGAACGGACCATCTTACTTTCGGACAATCAGGTGATCAGCATGTAATGTCCTAACCAAACTAGGGACCACAAAGTAATTTTTGTAATATGTCCCCACCGGGAATCGCACTCAGGACCTCCGGATCGTGAACGCAACGTTCAACCACTGGACTACGGAGAGTCGTTGAAAAGTTGACTTATGTCGTCAAAATATGACGTTTGCTGCAGTGATAACTGGTCATCGCAATATAATGTCCAATTGCTTAGCTAGCCTTCCTCCAATCAACCTGAGGGGATTCAGAGCTTTCTCCACCACGCTGCTCCAGTGCGGGTTAGTAGAGGTGTTTGGTCTAGTAGCCCGGGTAAACGGCTTAACGTGCCTTCACAAACACAACATAAACATCTTACTTTTCAGACAATCAGAACACTACCACCGCCGTCAAATAAATACATTTTCTATGTCATAACTTAGATAATAAACGAAGTAGAAAATGTTAAGTACTTTTTGTTCCACACCACGCGTAGTAGAAGTCCGTTAAAACACTTCATTTAGCCGACGACACACTCATAAAAATAGAGTTTCCTCTACAATGAGACATTACATTTAATTTTCTTTAGTAAAACCTTATTTCCCCTCGACAATAAATGAAAACATTCACACAAGCAATTAATAACAATGACATTCTGTGACATATACACGCGGAAGAGAATGTATTGTCAATATAATAATCCTTTCAAGCTTTTTATTTTGCTTGCCACATCAATCATACCTTTTACGTTTATTGGGGTAACATTTATCATATTATATTATTCCCAACATGCATTTTGGGAATACAACTACGAGATAATTGTGGGCTTGCTACCATCAGAAAGAAAACGAGAGTTGTCGATGCGACACCATAGAGTTAAAACATCAAAATGGCGATGGTCACATGGTAAGAAGTTGGAAAGGAAAATGGACAACCCAAATAATTGACTGGTAGCCCCGGTACGGGATACGTCGTAGGGGAAGACAAAATAAAAGATGGGAAGACGACCTACCAAAAAGCTGGAGAAGAGCGGCCAAAGATCGCCACATTTGGAAATGCCTAGAGGAGGCCTATATCCTAGGACAGCCTGACAAGGAGAGTGTCGATATCGCTGACGTCGGCTAACCATTAGATTTAAGTGAATAATAATAGAGTAATGTAAAAGTCTATTTTTTTTTTTTTTATTTAATTTATCATATAGACGGCAATACGACGCACCTATCACGTTGGTCTAACAGAAAGTTTAATGAGTTGTGGGTACTTAGTTCATCTTGCGATGGATGTAACCTACCCCAATTGGGATATATTCGGAAGCTTATGTATATTATATACATTATACAGATATACTTATGAACGAAAATCCCTTGCAGGCATTATAATGGGTTCAATTGTCTTAGGTGATGAATGGAAAATACGGAAAAAATACCCAAAATACTTCCGAATTTTGTTCCAAGAAACATAACATCATCAATAATTTAAGAGCCACGCTCTTGTCGGAGTAGCATTCTCCGTGCTACTTTTTAGGGAAAAATAGGGCAGAGGTTTCCGTCTTGCCTTCCGCCCCGCAGTACTCTGTCTGACGAGAGTGGTGTGGCGCCCAGAGTTACCTATTTCAAAGCCGTACTAGAACTCCTGTCCTCCGCTTCTGAACAGTACTGACAGTTACTGCTGCCTTCTGTCAGGTTCAAGTTTACAGTCCTTGCTTTTTTTTTTGATGAGAAATTGGTATTGTACTGTATTTATGTAGCGGCAGTACTGAAATGTTAAGAACTGTGTCTAGTGTAAAGCAGAGAAATGAATCAGCCTAGTGATTCATAAAAAAAAGTAAAACCACAGACCATGCCACAACCTCATTCACGCCTCGAGCAAATATCTTGGAATATTAACAAAAAGTAAACTTAGACTATAGCACTAAAAACTAGAATTTGGAGGCTAACAACTTCTTAACGAGAACTGACTAGACTAGACAAAGAGCATAACTTTAATAACACTACTCGTATTACATAAAACAGTGAGGAGAGATACTGGGTATCTAACTTTATAAATATATTCTAGAACTACTTTGAAGAACTAGAACTAGAACCTAACCTAACCTAACCTAACCCAACCGTATGTACACGTATACCTACTCTTTACCAATATCTCGGAATCATGGTTTGAATTATCTCTCAAAGTTTCAGTAACGAACCCGGACAGATCATACAAACAACCTCGTTTTGCAAACACACCACACATTGACGTTATCGTACACGCGCGTCTGTATGTGTGACGTCTGACGCCATACGAATCAAGTGTAAACTATGTCCGAGGGGGGGGGGAGGTAAAACTAGCTCAGACTATGGTGGGGCTGCCGTTCTGTACGTAGTACTATTCCTTATTCTATGGTTACGATGTCACTCACACCCTGTATACGTTATACACTTTGTGCCTTCCCACTTTTATTGACCTCTCACACAATGCGGGGTTGGCTGGAAGCTTTTAGAGATAAGTCTACCTTTTGTAGCCATTTTTTTTTATTAATTATGTATTAATGTGTGTACAATAAAGAATTTAATATCTTTGGATCGAGTTCACGAACGGTAACGCATCACACTTCAATCACTTACTTATTACAATTGCACAAAATATGTATTAATAAGTCACCGATGGATATGATCATGCATAGAAGTAGATACATTATTTATTTATTTATTTATTTATTTACACAGACCAAAATATTATTATTACAGGCATAACTCCCAATACAATAACATTTAAATGTCAATAAACAAAAAATAAAATAAAACTAACTTATGTCAACTTAAGATTAAAAATAACATTCATAGCTATTAACTTAAAATTTAAAGGAAAAGTTAAAATAATATAAAATAATTAACACTTACCTAGCTAACATGTTCATCAAATAAAAATTTAAAATTTAAAATAAAAATCAAGATAAAAATCATTAACATCAATAAATTACACATGTCCGCAGAAACAAAATTAACCATTAATAAAAATACAAATAATTAATAAATTAAGCCTGTCAATTACATACATCATTATCAGACGTTACAAATTCTAATGCTGTTTCTGAGAATTTGACCAAAGAACAATTAAAGACGTCAATTATTTTTGAGAGCTCGTTAAGCAAACGCAATGCAGTAGGTATCGGAGCATGTCGAAGGACGTTTGTTCGACATGTCGGGACAACGAAAGTTTGGTTTCGCGGTTCGCGTCGCAACCGCGTATTTGGAACCAGAAGACCAATTGACTCCAAGATCGATGGGTTGCTTATCCAGCCACGGAACACTTTGAAAACGTACGTTACTAGTGCTACCCTTCTTCTAGCTTCAAGGCTGTTGTAGCCGACCATTCCGATAACAAATAGAGTTGGATACATCAGCGGGAAGAAAGGGTACACTCCATACAATTTGTGATACATGTGCCTTAAATATTTATTCTGTATTTTTTCTAGCATGAGTCCATATTTGGTCTCATGGGGGTTCCATACCATAGAGCACGTCTCCAAGTGGCTTCTGACTAATGCGTTATATAGTGATTTTAGAGCATTTACATTTTTTAAATCTTTTGTATTACGGAGTACAAATCCCAAACTGCGAAAGGCTTTTTTGCAGACACTAGTAATATGCTCACTGAAAGTTAGGTCATGTGAGAATCTAACCCCTAAGTCACGAATAGTGTCGACCCTCTCCATTACCACCCCACCGATTTTATAGTCATATCTAATGTCATGCGCTCGCGCACGAGTATATGACATCAAACTGCACTTCGAGGTGTTAAAAAGGAGTTTGTTTTCGTGACTCCATTGGACAACCCTATTTATATCACCCTGCAAACGCTCACAATCCGCAATATCCCTGATAGCAAGGCACAACTTCAGATCGTCCGCAAACAGCAAACATGTCGCATGCTCAACCACATCAGGCAAGTCGTTGATCATTAAAAGAAATTCTAACGGCCCCAAGTTGCTCCCCTGACTAACCCCAGAAAATGTTACAAAGGGTTCGGAAATATAACCTGCGTAATCAACATACTGCTTACGATTCGCTAGGTAGCTCACGAAAAACCCCAGAAGTCCCGCTGTAAAACCTGATGCCGCTAACTTTGTCAAAAGGACGTCGTTATTGACTGTGTCGAACGCCTTTCTAAAATCAAAGTATGCGACATCCATTTGACCTCCAACGCGAATGTCAAGAGCATTTGTCGCACCTTGCATGAAACACATTAGGTTTGAGTGCGTCCCATGACCCGGCCGGAAACCATGTTGAGAAACCGATATAATCTTACTTACTTGAGTGTATATGTGGTTGTACAGTATCGACTCAAATACCTTGGCGAAGGTTGACAAAACAGCCACAGGCCTATGATCCGATAACTCACCACTAGAACCAGTTTTCGGAACAGGGATAACTCGTGTAGTTTTCCACGGTTCCGGATATGTAGAAGTAGCCATACAAAGGTTATACAGGTATAAAAGAGGGGGCGCCAATACACATGAGCAATCCTTCACTATATAAGGCGGTATTCCATCTGGCCCGGTCGATTTCTAAGGCTTTAGGCGCGCCAGAGCAAGGCGTACGTCGCTTAGAGTAAGTCGTCCAACATGGACACGCTCAGCCGTAGCTGCCCCGCCCGCGGCCGCCGCTGCCGCCGCTGCATCTGCATCAAGGCGCGGCGCCTCGGAGTCGTACACCGAAGAGAAATATTCCGCGAAAGCACTCGCACACATATGCTCAGGAATCAATACGTCATTCTGCTTTATACGCGGTTCACTGCGCTTTGATCGCTTGCTCTTAATAAAAGCCCAAAAGGATCTAGGGTCTTCGACAAGCTCCCCCTCAACACGGGTTCTATAGTTTATATACGCTGTATGGATTTTACACTTTACCATGGCGCGATAGTGAGAAAATACTTCGTAATCGGAGGCGGATCGACTAGCTTTATAAGCTTTGTGCCACTTTGCCTTCTCCTGAATCATACGAATAAGTTCAGCCGTGTACCACTCGGGATAAACTCGAGTATCCGATCCTTTAGGTCTCTTTAAAGGCGCGCACTTGTCAAAGATATTATTTATGACATCATAGAACAAACCGATCGCATCCCGAACATTGCATGTGCTGTATAGAGAACTCCAGTCAACTTCACTCAGAGACGCGTACAAACTATGAAAATCACATTTGTAAAAATTCCACGCTTTTCTTTGAGTGATTGATGGCTTATTTTTCTCAATCATTTGTGGGGACGGCTTACAACTAGTCGACTCCCCCAAACACCGAGAAACAGATCTACAATAAATACCTAAAGGCGGGTGCAATGGGTCTTGAGGAACCAAATGCTCGAGCTCTCCATTGACTGAAATGTCATAAGTTGTTAAATTAGATAGCACAACATCCAAAGTACGGCCCATGTTGTTATTAATTTCATTGTATTGACGAAATCCACAGAATGTCACAAAATACTCAAAGTAGCATTGGCTTTCGATAGGTGCTGAGTACAAATTTAAGTCGCCAACTATTATTAAATCTACATATTTTGTATAAACTCGCTCTAATAAATGAAATAAGTACATGTAGTCGCTATCTTTACTACTAGGGGGAATATAAAAAACACAGCAAGTAAATAGCTTTTTACTACGCCTGTATACGTCAGCACATAACAATTCAAAAACTACGTCATCTAAATTAGGGGAGTCTGGTAGAGGCAGTGGCTGCAACCGGAGTGACGGTGCCCCTATTAGTAGCGCACCACCCAGTTTGCGGCCGTCCGTCCGGTCACATCTCACTACGCTATATCCACGCGGCACTAACTCTCCGTCATAAATGGAGTCATTAAGTGAAGACTCCGTAAGCGCCCATAAGTCCGCTGAAGATGCACATAGATTTACATAAAATGTATTAAGTTTAGTTCTAAGTCCCCTAACGTTCTGATAGTACATGGTTAAACCGGTTTTGTGGACATTATCACTGTTAGACACGAAAAAACTTAAGCTCTGTCTGTGTAGTAACATTAAACTTTTTTGCATCATTCGACCTTTGAACACTTAACTTATTTTTGTGACTTAATAAGAAAACGTCTAATACTAGCGAACGACAAGAATTAACCCGATCAAGATTACAATTCTTGAGATATCTTAGTTTAGAAAAATGTAAATTCTCGATATTTGCACTTATTGTCTCTATTAGTTCACTCATCTTTAGATTGTACCATACATTATTTTCACAAGGACCGAACAACACATTCGTATTACACAACACGTTTAAAACATGGTAAAGAGCTGACTGGAACTTATATATATTACTGTCGTGTGAGCCAGCCAATAAAATAACATAGTCATTTTTTGTAAACTTATCACACCATGCAACGCCATCCGAGACAATTTGACTTAAATTCGCAAAGGGTTTAATAACCGACTTTACTCGATACTCTTCACCAAGAAATCTTTGCAACAGCCGACGCATGTTACGGCCGGACTCGTCGGCCAGCAGCAGCACGTTGTGCTTGGCAGGAGTGTCCTGGAATGACGTTGTTGAGCGTGGGTGATATTGGGATTGTTTACTCCTGGGAATAGGGTCGCTGCACTCACTGCATTTGTTTGATGACTTTGCCCTTATAGTATTGTCATCACTGGCTGGTCGATGCTCAGAGAGGTCAGGGATCTCAGGCGGCTCAACCTCAGAGTCCATAGAGACACCCACGCTGCCCAAACTGCATCGGTCGTCCTCCGGAGGCTTTTCATCGTAAACAGCAGCTGACTGAATTATAGGTGGCTGATATTCTGTGATTTTAATCGGCATTGTCTTATTTAGTTTCTGGGAACGTTTCTTTCCTATGTGACTGACTGGTTGACGGCATAATTTTGATAAATGTTTGCATTTATTTTGATAATGTGACATCTGTAATTTTAGGGCACAATTTTCCGAAATTAAATCCTCAATTGCCTTCTCCGCTGATTCAAGTTTCATGTGTAAGTCATATACTTTTTCTTTATATTCTTCTGATGCACTATTGCAAGCTATTTTATTTAACTCTGGGCAGCTTCCTCTCAGCGATTCATGTAATGTTTTAGTAGGGGGACTGTCATCGTCTAAAAAATTACATGAATCGCTGAGAGGAAGCTGCCCAGAGTTATTAATTATAATTATAATTATATTATTAATTATAATTATAACCAAGTACAGAGATTGATATCGTCATCAATCAAACTGCAAATTAACCCAGTTTAGACCAGAAACGATCAAAAACAGACATCAATTAATTTATTAAATGTTTTGACACTCCCAATCTCCTGGTACAATCTGTTATAAGACCGAGATTGAGATTGATTTGCTATAATATAACACTGTAAAATTTATAAAATGTGCAACATTTTTGCACTAAACTTACCCCAATATCATCAACATCATCAGCCCATTAACGTCCCCACTGCTTTAACGACCCAGTGCGATGGTTATTAACGACTGCTAATGCAGCCGGGACCAACGGCTTAACGTGCCTTCCGAAGCACGGAGGAGCTCGAGATGAAAACTTTTTTTTTGTGGTCACCCATCCTATGACCGGCCTTTGCGAAAGTTGCTTTACTTCAACTATCGCAGACCGAGCGCATTTACCGCTGCGCCACCGAGCTCCTCATATCAAATAAAGAATAATACTACGTTTAGCGTTTTCACGCGACCTTCGTTCGAAGGCTGGATGAGGGCGGCAGAGGATCAGTCTGTGGCGTCGCCTCCAAGAATCTTAATATTTATTTACAGTCTTTTTGATAGCACAAACTTTTTACTCTCTGTCATTATTATGGCGCCCAGAGTAGGAGGTCCTCCATATCATCTCGTGTCTGTCATATGTCTTAAGGTTTCCGTTTGTCTGACCCAGAAACCTTCACCTTTACCATATGCTAAAGACAAAAGCCATCTCCAGCTATTCAGTGTTGACTCATCTAGCTCAAGTAGGTGCTTACAGCACGCTATTGCATTCAGACGTGTAGTTTCCACTAATGTGACCTAAGTCGCATTTGCAAGCTAATGAGATGGGGCATGGCTAGTAGGAACTTGTTACTGGTTTCCATGATTCAAACATACATGCATAACGACTAACGAACGAACTATTACATAGGTACCGTCGTCTTTACGTGAAAACCAGGTACCTAAACGCCTCTTTGAAACATCATATTCAGGTATGATTTTTCTTCAGCAAAACTTTCTTTCAATGAGGGAATTTCCAGGCGTCCCTCAATAACAATATGGATGGGGCTGTATAGATTTTTCTACGTTTAACCTTCTAATTTCATGGATAACGGACATATGCATCTTTTATCTTTGTTTTCGGACATAAATGATGACCCTTTATAAAGAGAAGCAATATAATGTGATCTAAATATCAAGAAACTATTGTTATATAATAATATGCTTCTGCCATGACATTGTATTTTGGAATCATTATGTACCCGAGTACTGAAAATTAGATTAGAAATAAAATTGTACTTACCAATTTAACAATAAAAAAAAAATTGTCATGTTAAAACTGTACAACGCCATCTGTATTGATTTTGGTGAACGTAGCCTGGAACGTCCCTTATTAAAATGGAGACCAATTTAGAATAGAATAGAAATGTTTTATTGCGGCCATGTCTTCGTACAGAATGTGGTGTTATAAAAATGCAGAAGTAAGTATTATAGTATCAACATGGACCCGGTAAGGGCACTGCAACTGGTAGAGAGGACAACATGCTTAATTATTAGTCAGTAAGAAAAATAATTTTAACAATATTACTGCACTCTTCTTCTGTCGTGTGGGCTATGAGGTGGATTACCAACCTCATCAACCCTTGTGTCAGGGTTACTATTGAGCCGCCAAAGGCCCCTGACATGGCTCATGTAACGACTACTTACTTACATCAGTAAGTAGTAACCGGGACCAACAGCTTCAAACCTAATATTATTATACTTTATTTATTTATTTTTAAGTATTTTTCTATTACGATTTCATTTATAAAATATATATATTTTTTAATAATAATATATATTTTTATCATTATTAACTAAATGTGAAAAAAAAAGTGTTAAAAAGTGTATTATTTCATAAGATTTGTGTCTGTATCCTGTTACGTGTGTTTATTAAATAAATAAATTAATGTGTAGAATAAAAAGTTTTATTATAGTTTAAGCTGTCAAACTTCATCAAATGAAAGCGGGCCTTATTGTCTTATTGATAATAGTTATCTAAATAGTTAATACTTACAATAATGTAAATGAACTTAGGTATTTCCATTAGTAGAGTATTACAATCTCATCTGCCCATTGTCTAGGCTGCATCACAAGACTTAGTCATAGACAAAGCATTGTGTTAGTCAGACTGGAATAGACTTTCAACTCGGATCTTGGAAACAAAGCCTTCGAAATACAATATTCTGGCACTCGATTGCTTACGTAATTAGTTTTTGATCTAAATTGTATTGGTTTTCGTGATAATAACCAATGTTACCCTGTTCGCCGGCTTGCTTCTCAAACGAGGAGCGCCGCCGGTTCGAACTGCGGTACCCGACTTGTACTTGAGTTTTTAATTTATCTTAAGTGCAGTTTTCACTAACACAATTGGTTAGACCATTATAGATGGCGATACGGTTCACCACCTATCACGTTGGTCTAATTGATATAAATCTCAGTGGTGCTTAGTTCATGCACACGTTCACCACAGGACTTTAGTGACAAGAAAATAAAATCAAATCAAAAATTATTTTTCCCACACATAGATGGGGAAAAATGCGTAGCTGCACAGTGTGTGCATATCATTTGTGGCTCTGCCCACCTCGAAAGCGACGACGGGCGTGGGTTATGTCTGTCTGTGAAAGAGATTTGTTTTGATCTCACCGCACGCCCGGGGCATCGAACCGACACCACTAACTAGAGGGAGTCGTTAATTGAACTGAACTACATTCTTGTCTACTGATTCATTTTTTTTTAAATTGGCTATGATACTTTTTGAATGGGATCTGATTAAACACGAGCTTGCGATAACTTTTTCGTCACAATGTTGAAATGAAACAGTTATGGTGGTGATTGGATAAGTTGGTGGGTTCATTTTTCTACCCAAACGAGAGAACATGAATCACTAAGTTTCAACACTTACTCAGGCTGTATGCCTGAGAATCTATCTAGCGGATTTTAAGAGCATTTAGGTTCGATTTATAAACTACTAATAGGCTACTTTCCAAATAGTCAAATAAGTTACTTTTTACTAAACGTCAAAACACGAAATTACTATGGAATTTATATGAAAAAGCAACCTGTGACGTCATAGAAAAACGAGACATAAAGTCGCACTTATTATTTAATTTTTCATTATAAAAATTCATAAATAAGTTAAAATGAAAAAAAAAACGCGTTTCGTCACCTCAGATCTGTCTTTAATTTATCTTTGACCTAGGAAACTACTCATATAAACTGCCTATATACGTCCCACTGCTGGGCACAGGCCTCCCCTCAATCAACCGGAGGGGGTATGGAGCATACTCCACCACGCTGCTCCACTGCGGGTTGGTGGAGGTGTTTTTACGGCTAATAGCCGGGACCAACGGCTTAACGTGCCCTCCGAAGCACGGAGTCATCTTACTTTTTCGGACAATCAGGTGATTCAAGCCTGAAAAGTCCTTACCAAACAAAGGACAGTCTCACAAAGTGATTTCGACAATGTCCCCATCGGGAATCGAACCCGGACCTCCAGATCGTGAGCCTAACGCTCTAACCACTAGACCACGGAGGCTGTTAAACTACTCAATTATAAGGTATTCATGATTTTATCTAATATTTTGTATATAGTTGTTATAAGAACATTTCGTATCGGCTTAAGCCGAATCCTCTGAATAAGTTTAGTTGAATAAGTTTTATTACGTCTTAACAAGACACTTACTCTGTTTCGCCAACTCGCTACTTACTTAAAGCTAAAGTTGAATAGTTTTAACGTAACTACTTTAAACTACAAATATATCTATGTTAGTACTTAAAAGTAACGAAATAAATTTACAAAAGTGAAAATGCGAGCAGAAACCATGCAATAAATGTTTAAAATCAAACCGATTGTTTTCAGCAGCATAATATTTTCGTACCTGTGAAATAAAGTGTTTCTTTAATTATTTTGTACGCATATATAAACATCATAATACCTATCATGAGGATTTGCTTTTTGTAATCGCCCAATTCCGGTAAAAACCCTTTTTAAATAAAATACCAATCATCATCAATTTAAGAACCACGCTCTTGTCGGTGTAGCATTTTCCATTCCAGTCTAATAAAGGCCAATTCCTTGACTTCCCTATAAGACACGACGTTAACCTTTTCTTTAATCTGTTCCATGTAAGCCACAAAAGTTGGAAAGCTAGAAGGAAAGAGAGGAAGGGGAAGACCAGGAAGAGCTTACATGGAACAGATTAAATAAAATACCAATATCCATCTGTAAATTATATTGTTGCAAATGCAGAATATTCTCTTATGACAACTTTACTCCACGGGGTGACAGCTAGATATCTTGACCACGAATTTAGAGATCGCTGTTTCAATCGGTCAAGCCAATTTAAATATCATTTTTTTCTAAACTTGTCCCTAAACCTCTGACGAAGGTAGAGTGCACTTCCTACTCCAATAGATGAGGGCACCCAGCAGTAAGAAGTATTTAGGCTTTGTCTAATGGTCGCTACGCATCAGCAAGACTCCAATTGTAACAATTACTCATTCAATTTTCCATCATACAACCTATCAAAACCCTCCATAAGCCATAAGGAAGTCCCTCCAATCTCCCCAGCTTACATAACTGATCGGTCAAAGAGTATCCAAGAATAGAGTGGACATCCTCAATCGCACCCAGGCACGGGTCGCTGGCGTGTTTGATACAGTCAATTGCTTCGTCCGGTCAAGTTGACCTTGATGGCCAAGACTCCTAGAGGCTCATGTGACGTAGGTGAGTTCAGATTATGTTAGGTTGGATATTCTAAACCTGCAAGTTTTTAGTTTCACAATGGATAGTAGCTGGAGTATAGTGTTCTATACCCCTTCTGATTTATTGAGGGGAGGCTTGTACCCAGCAGTGGGACGTATATAGGCTATGTATGAATATGTATGTTTGATGGATAGCATAAAATCAAGGGGAGGCCTTTGCCCAGCAGTGGGATTGAATAGGCAGATAAGATGGATAGCCAGTTGACATAGATAGACATTGACAGTAGTCCCGGAGACAGTTGTTTGAATCCTTAAATATTGTTTCTTTTTAATTTGTTAATTTTAAACTTCTATTGTTATTTCGTAATTGTCTATTATTGTTTGTATGTTGTGTTTATTTGCAATAAAGTGTTTTATAAAAGAATCAACAATCCAGTAGTATGTTCATACCCAAACTTCAACATGTATGTGTATGAAATATTTACACTAAGGAGACTAATGAATGACGTAATGAGAGCAGGCCTATTACCCAGCCAGCAGTGGGTGGATACAGGCTGAGTAGATATATCTCTTGTAAATACTAGTATGACTAACTTTTCTTCGACGCTTAATGTTTCAAAGCGCTGTTTGTAGCTTTTTCATACATTAAATTCCGATTATCTCAGGACTTTATCGAGAAATAGATTGCTACTAAAGCTTATACATCGTATGTTCCGGAGGCCCCGGGTTCGAATCCCGGTGGGGACATTTCACAAAAAATATTTGTGATCCCTAGTTTGGTTAGGACATTACCAGACTGATCACCTGATTGTCCGAAAGTAAGATGATCCGTGCTTCGGGAGTCACGTTAAGCCGTTGGTCCCGGTTACCGCGTACTAATGTAAGTGTGTAGTCGTTAGTATGAGCTATATCAGGGGCCCTTGGCGGCTCAATAATAACCCTGGCATCAGGGTACATGAGGTTAGTAATCCATCTCACAACCAAAAGATAGTATGTTGATATATAAATCCTTTTTATTTGCTATTCTTTACAAGTCTGGTGAGGTCAATGCTCCTACTATTGGCGATGGTTCTCATCGTAAACTACTACCAAATTGTTGTCATTGTGTACAATTTGTGCAATCTTGGGTAAGGGCGCTGAACTCCAAGTCTGAAGACAGAAGTTGGTATGTATCTGAACGTTTTTCAGGAATCACTTTGCAGCTTTAAACTGTCGAAGAAATAAGACGATGTAGAGAATTTTATTTATTTATTTTTATTGGAAGACCAACAGCTAACGATACAAAACAATAGTTAATACTAAAAAACAAACAGCCATTTACAACTTGACTAAAAAAAATGCTTTAAAGAGCACTTACAAAATAGGTACACAAGAAATAATAATAATGTAATGAAATGATGTATGAGGCCTAATTATTATGTATAAAGAAATGTATATATTTTTTCTAGAATTGTTCTAACCCTATAATGATCAGATGGCTCCTTTACAAAGTGATTAATACTGTAACGATAAATGAACCCTACGGTGACAGATGATCAGTCAAATCAACTGGAGGGGATATGGAGCATACTCCACCACGCTGCTCCAGTGCGGGTTGGTAGAGTTGTTCGGACTAGTAGCCCGAGATCAACGGATTTACATGCCTTCCGAAGCACGGATCATCTTACTTCCGACAATCAGGTGATACAGCCTGCCTACCTATACAAAAGACAGTCTCACAAAGTCTCTATCGGAAATCAAACCTAGACCTCCAGATCGTGAACCCAACCCTCTAACCACAAAACCATTGATATCATTGGCCAACGCTAAAGTTTCGACAGCCCACCGATCCTGTCACAAACCATATCCCTCCAGTACGAACCAAGAACCAAAGTTCTAAACTTTCGTTCTAACTCTAACCATTAAACATGCAGTGAGTTCTCTGAAAGTTGGTTTGACCAATGAATCAACTGGTCTACTCTCTCGCTTCTATTCTTAGCTTGGACCCTAGGTTGACCTTGGCTAGGTAAACGCTGGGGAGACGGTAGGTAATAGACCTCACGACAATATAGACTACATATATTGCGCCCGAGTAAAAGGACATGGGACTTTAACAGAGCTGACGAGGAATATTATACAATATACAACTCTGCCTACCCCTTTGGGGATACAGGCGTGTTCCTATGTTCAGTCCATGCTGCGGGTATATATATATAGCGTTGCGCGTGGTATGCGAGAATCTATCTAGTCTTAGAGTCTAGTCCCTTCCAGTCTGTGAGATTACGATGGATGTACCTCTGATTACCCCATTGGGATATAGTCGTGAGCGTATGTTATGTTATAATATGTGCTTACACCTCCACCAAACCGCTGCTGCAGCGTGCTATGCTCCATATCCTCTCAGGTTGATTGAGAGGACGCCTGTGCCCAACAGTGGGACGTATATAGGCTGTTTATGTGTATGTTATGTGCTTAGAGATCTAGCCCCTTCCAGTCTGTGAGATCAGACCGTAATTGTGAAGCGTCGTGCACCGTACCTCATCACATCATCAGTAATTTAAGAGCCACGCCCTTGTCAGTGTAGCACTCTCCATGCTACTTTATAATGACAAATAGGGCAGTGTTTTCCCTCTTGCCTTCCGCCCCGCAGTACTCTGACGCGAGTGGGACGGCGCCCAGAGTAGTCTATTTCAAAGCCGTCCCCTGTCCTCCGCGTCTGAATAGTACCTACCTACTGTCATAAAATTGCTATAAACCATGATGCAGTGCCATATACTAGACTGAGCCGTTAAAATGCAGTTTTATTGCGTTTATGCATCCCTGATTTTTCTTTTATACTATAATACCTAATGCACGTGTGAACTTGTGCGAACGACAAAATTATGTTATCGATGTTTTTGACGTGACTTATTGTAGATTTGCCGCATGTGGCATTCACTACTTGGCCGAACTTGAGTGTGTCCTAACCGGTATTGAGCTGGTTTACCCTTCGCGGGTTGGAAGGTCGGACAGGCAGTCGCTTCTGTAAAAAACCGGACCTGTCAAATCTTCAGGTTAGGTAAGCGGACTCCGTGAAAAACGGGATAATGCTGGAGATGATGCTGATGAACTATCTGTGTCTACCATCCTAATTGACGCCCCGTGAAGAGCCGCAAACACCCACAAGTCTGTGAGACGATAATCGCTTATCCCTCAACCCTCAACTTAAGTCTATCATAACATTCAGGGTCAGAAGTGAAACTTTGATATGGGCTAGTTATGCCTCCAGACAGTTTCCCAATAATTCCTGCACCAACTTTCCAACTAAGCTGCCAGTAATTAAGATGGAACTAACAGGAGATACATCAAATAGTTTTCTAGAAGTTTGTAATATTTTGGTCTACTTTTAGGAGGCCACGCCTATATACGCGTGTGGGTTGTGAGGTGGAGTACCAGGCTCATCAACCGGTGACTCTTTAGGGTGATTATTAAGCCGCCAAAGGCCCCTGACATAGCTCATGTAACGACCACATACTTACGTCAGTATGAAGTAACCGGGACCAACTCTTAACGTGCCTTCCGAAGGATCATCTTACGTTTGGACAATCAGGTGATCAGCCTGTAATGTCCTAACCAAACTAGGGATCACAAAGTGATTTTTGTGATATGTTCCTACCGGGATTCCAATCCGGGGCCTCCGGATCATGAGCTCAACTACTGGACCACAGTGGCCGGTACTAGGTAATGCAATCCCATTCTCGCGGGATCCCCATTCGCGAGATCTCGTCTAATTTTTCGGGATCAATACAGAAACATAATAAGACGAGATTCGAGATTGACGGGATTGGGCGAATCTCCTTGAGTTATACTTTTTGTTTTGATTATGCTGATTTCCAAATAAAACTTAATTAGAATAAAGGTTTTTGTCATCACAAACAAGCAGTACTCATCGTTTTCAGCTTTCCTAACTTTTTTTTATGAACTAGAAGAGATCCCGAAATTTTCGGGATCGTCTTTCTTTTTCGGCGGATAAGAAAATGATAGGTATAACGTAAAATTAAATCAGATGGTGTATACAAGAACCAGCACCAGTGCTTTACGAAAATGTTCTAAATTTATATATTCAACTTGCATTGCCAGCAACACGTCTACCCCAAAAAAATATTTACCCAAAGACGGACAAATAAACCAATTTTCTAGTCACTTTAATTACATATCAATTCAGATATTCCATTAGGAGGGAAATTTCCACCCACCAATGATGGCAAACACGTTTTATCATACATACACATCTATGTAACGTATGTATCTTTATCTACTACAAATAGTGTCTGTCAACTGTGATACCGAGTACTCCGGTGATTTGGTAAACAATCCCGCGCACGTTTGACACACGTTTTGCCCGTCTGTCTTGTTTCATGTTACTTTGACTGGCGATCAAATGCTAAGGGTGGTATTTATAAAGTAATCTCAGCTGCGAGACTGCTCTCAAGATCATGCTGACAGTTCTTACATAAAAGCAGGGACTTGAGTATGATCTTGAGGGCAGTCTCAGCTGAGATTAGTTTATTAATACCACCCTAAGAGTGTAGATCGGAAATTCGGTGCCACATACTTGGATGGTAGTACATATCTATTAGTATATAGAGTTGCTATCACCGTTCACCTTCTTACTTAACTTTTTAAAATAGCACTAACATTATTTTTGTTATCATCATCTCTATACCATTATCCCGTTTTCCACAGGGTCCGCTTACCTAACTTAAAGATTTACCTCGCCCGGTTTTTTACAGAAGCGACTGCCTGTCTTTAGCTGCTAACGCGCGAAACAACTAAAATTATTTGTTATTTGAACGACAAAATACTTAATATACCCGTTCGCAATGTCTTTGATAGCACTAATTCAATCTTAATTAAAAATTGTTACTACCAAATTTTAGTTCAACAAGACATGCGTTAAATTAAATTTTACATTTGAATTCATTTATCTGACAAATGAAAAAAGCTTTGTAATTAATTGCATCTTAATATTATGAATTTAAAATTTAAACAGCTACAGTAAGGATTAAACCTTATATTACCCACTGTAAAATTGTACATTAACTTTTTAATTCTAAATACTTCTATTAAATATTTTACTGATAATCCTTTCGAAAGATAAACTTGTGAGGTGTTCCGATTTTTTTTGATGAGAAGTGTGATGTGATGAAGTTAGATGAAGTTTTGTCTTAGTATAGAATAGATTAGATACGGTAAATTCGGATGACACTAAATCAGCCTAGTCCAGGTAGGTACTCTGTCATTTGGAAAGGTTTGTGCCTTCTTTATCAAGATAAACAAAAATAACGAATTCTTATAACAAAATTTACCATTCTTAATATGAGTCCTAAGTAAGATAATATGATAAACAAATTCTTCAGTGTTATTTGTCTAGTAGTGGAAATTGAGTCAAAATTCATAATCAAAAATATACAAGCGTTTATAAACATAGGTACGGTATAACATATCCGTAAACACAAGTTTTTAATACGAACACGTATATTCCCCAACCCATCCGTTCAGTAAAATGACGTTTCCGTTAGTTGGAGGGACTTTTCCAATATGTTTGAGGACTGACATCAAAGGGCCCAATTTTGAGGGGAGATGTAGGAAATTATCCTATTTCCTCGACTGTAATTAATTTGGTAGAACTCCGGGGCAACAAACGTAACATGCTCGTTAGTTCACGACTATAGTAATATTATAAATGCGAACCCCATCAACCCACATGGGTTGACGGGTTGTTGGGGTTGGTAATCCACCTCTTAACCCACACGAGAGAAGAAGATAAATGCGAAACTAACTCTACCTGCCAAGCTACCTGTCTGCTACCGCTGAGCGATTTAGATGTTGTTTAGTATGAAAATAGTTAAGACCTAGGTTAGAACATAGGAGGAGTTTACCTTTCCCAATAAATAAATAAGCTTCTCGAAGCGTGCTTCGGAAGGCACTTTAAGCCATTGGACAGGAAGAAAAAAGAAGCGAAAAAAATATTACGCACCGTATATTACTTAAGTTTTATATAACACACTGTCTAGTATTTTTGATGTGGATGGATGGCTTTTTCGGAAAATCTTAATTACCGTCCAACATATCATTAATGCATTGTTTTAAGTTTACGCGGTCATCCCGTGACCATGGCACTTGCAACAGTGTCGAAATATCGGGAGTCTCATATCCCCATTTAAACGCGGTAAGAACCCGTTATTATGTGCTTTAATTATATCATTAATGTTACTACTTACCGATGTAACTTAGTAGTCGTTACATGAGCCATGTCAGGGACCTTTGGCGGCTCAATAGTAACCCTGACGCCAGGGTTGATCGGGTTGGTAATACACCTCACAACTCACACGATAGAAGAATAATAAATAAAGAAAGGAAGGAACCAAATTTATTTTCTATATTGAAACAAATTTATCGGTAAGGTGCATTGACCTGTAGGTTTCAAAGGGCATTAACCTCAATGGTATCCGCTTTTCCTTTCAAAACTATTTATTGGAAATTCGCTTGTAAAGCTCCTTTATTGAATTACATCCTTTGTTACAAGTTAATTTCCAACTGTCAACCCGAATCAGTGTCCATTAAACTTGTTTCAATTTAAGTTTAATATAAATAAAAAATGTATTTTATTCATCAATTACCATTAGGTAATTACTGGCTTGCTATTTAGCTGATTACTGATTGTACTTTCGTTCTCATTATGAGAATTTATTATTTATAACTTGAAAAAGGGGTTGAAAGATTGTACAAAACTGACATTTTTAAAGTTAGAATCATGAAATTTTGCACAAAGGTACCTTCAATAACATAAAAGAGGGCACAAAAAAGTTTATTTTTAAATACAGGGTGTTAGTGACATCGTAACGAATACCGAGGTGGATGATTCTGACTATGATTCTGAGTTGATATCAAGTGAAAAATCATGAAAATTTTAATGTTTTTTTTTTAAATTGTCTGGGCTGAAAAAATCTGAATGCCAGCGAAACGACATAAAGAAGAAGTTCTATACTTTTGCGACGGGAAATTCCACTTCATATCAATCAGAATCATGGTCTGAATCATCCCTCAAAGTTTTCGTTAAGATGTCACTAACACACTGTATATAATATCGATTGTATTGAAAGTGGAACTACTTAATAAATAAATAAATAAAATTCAGCACTTCACCCTACATTAATATACTTCTATACTTTTGAAGTTTCCAGCTGGCGTTATTAAGGTAAACAATTATTTATTTACGGCATTACGTAATGATTAAGAATAATCAAAATTTCACGTACGAGCAACAGGATATAAATAACATATAATCTGTTAACCAGTCAGTGAAAGTTGATAAAACAACCAGTTTTGACTTCCTGCGAGTAAAAGTTATATATTATACCATTGATATACTACTAAGTTTTTGACGCATTTTATCATAGACACACACCCATACTAAATCTAGCTATATTTTTGTTACATAACATAAACAGCCTATATACGTCCTGCTGCTGGGCACAGGCCTCCCCTCAATCAATATTACTTCCAACCTCATCAAAGACTTCATGCATTCTCGCCGGTTTAGGGAACTCTAGACCTGGCTTTTCTTTAAAATATCCTGGATCTGACAGCGGTATGTACGCCTAGGGCTTCCTCCGCCTTCTTTACCACTTCCACCTCGCATCATACATCTTTTTCGTAACAAATATTCACGTCCAATATTGTCTTTAAGATTGAATGCAGTTTCGCCCTTCACAAATTACTTCGCACTTGCATATAACGAGCCATCCTGTTGGTCGGTTTGAATATCGAACGCCGCCATCTTGCGCACCCCGCCAATTGGATGATTGCGCGGGAGTTCGCGTGTCAAGGTGACATGACTGCTTCACAGGTATTAGGTATAGCTTAGGCACGCGGTTTGCATTTTTATTAGTTAACTGTAATAGGTACCTTTGAGGTGTCGCATAAAGTATAGGTATTTATGTCTCGTTATTTTAATTTGAATGTGTTAGCCACTTAAAACAGAATAACAGAAATATCGTGTCAATTGTAGTGCTTAGCGAGAGCTCGGGAAATAGAGAGACAATATTACACAGGGACCGTGATCGACGTACTTTTAATATTCCTTCCACATTATGACTAACTAGTACATGTATTTTATTCACCAATTAACATTAGGTAATTAGTGGCTTGCTATTTAGCTGATTACTAATTACTAAGTACTTACTTTATAACTTAAAAAGGGGTTGGAAGATTGTACGAAACTGTCATTTTTAAAGTTAGAATCATTAAATTTTGCACAATTTGTATATAATTGAAGGTACCTTTCAGTAACATATATAATATATTATATATACAATACATACACAACATTACTACTTACACATACACTACACAACACATACATGTACTTGTACTTATATCAATATCTAACATCATTCATCATCAGCCGTACGACGCCCACTGCTGGGTATAGGCCTCCCCCAAATATCTCCACGACGATCGGTCCTGCGCTGCCCGCATCCAGTGGCTTCCCGCGACCTTCACCAGATCGTCGGCCCATCGTATATACATTATTATGAATCAACTCTAAACATGTGCTTGGCACATTACATTCCTCTTTCTCAAAAAATAAAATTAAAGAAAAGTTAACATTATGTAGTGTATCATACAAATCATACAAAAAGTTTTTTTACTTAGTAAGAGATACATGTATGCTAATACAAATTAAAAAAAGGATGAATAATAATCCCTCTCTAGCGTTATCAACAGGGCTTGACGCTGATACATACATAATATCACGCGTATTTCCCATTAGGGTAGGCAGACACCGCGGAATTCCACTTGCTACGACCACACTGGGAAATTGGCCTGATCTTCGCTACTTCCACTCTTTAAATGAGTATTGTATTGAATATTATAATACTTTACGTTGTTTGTATACCTTGTTAAATCACCCTACCATACCTACAGTTAAAAAGGCCACATCGAAGCAATTCATCTTAAAAGCAATATTGCTATTTGACATTTGCACATATTTATTTTTATTTATTTATTGTACATACAAAAGGGGTATAATAAACTTAACACTATGTTGTACAGCTAGATTACAGGGAATTAACGTGCTGCTGATGCATGAAATAGGAAAATTAATTCCTGTGCATCAATAACTAAATATAAAAGTAAGTAATATAAAAGTGCGCAATAAAAACAAATGTCAAATAGCAATATTGCTTTCTTAGATGAATTGCTTAAAGATAAAGATAATTTATTTGCTTAAACATGAGTAGGTAATATAAATACAGATGACAATGTTCACATTATAAGTTCTTCATGTTTGCCTTGCGGCGCTTTTATGTGGCCTTTGTAACCAACCACCTTCATGTCTTTGGAGATAATAAGCGTGATTTAATTAATTCATCTATGAATTGCAACATCTACGAAAATCCAAATAAGCATTCAATCAAATATTCGATTCGGCAGTCATTTTTATCGTAATTCAAAAGAGAGAGCCCAGCTAAGCAGCGAACTTTAAAATTAATTACTAAGTTAGTTCGCGCGCGGTCTGCGATTGTTGAAGTTAAGCGACTTTCGCAAAGGCCGGTCATAGGATGGGTGACCACAAAAAAAAAGTTTTCATCTCGAGCTCCTCCGTGATTCGGAAGGCACGTTAAGCCGTTGGTCCCGGCTGCATTAGCAGTCGTTAATAACCGTCAATCCGCACTGGGCCCGCGTGGTGGTTTAAGGCCCGATCTCCCTATCCATCCATAGGGAAGGCCCGTGCCCCAGTAGTGGGGACGTTAATGGGTTGGTGATGATGACTAAGTTACTACCTTAACTTGCAAGACTTTATGAAAAAAAACCTAATACCGTCCCGACATGACATGCTACTTTGAAACTTGTTCCGTGTTACCGTCGTCCCAGTTTCCTAAAATGGGGCAAGTACCGCTACCGTGCATTATGGTATGTTCGCAATATGAGATGATATTAAAACCGCAACTCCTATATCTTCTTCTTATCGTGTGTATTATGACCGTGTGTGGTGTCAGGGTTATTACTGAGCCGCCAAAGGCCCTTGACATGGCTCATGTAACGACTACATACTTCCATCAGTAAGTAGTAACCGGAACCAACGGCTTAACGTGCCTTCCGAAGCACGGATCATCTTACTTTCGGACAATCAGGTGATCATTATCGCTTTGTGATCCCTAGACTAGACATTAGTCTTAACCAAACTAGGGATCACAAAGCGATTTTTGTGATATGTCCCCACCGGGATTCGAACCCGGGGCCTCCGGATCGTGAGCCCTACGCTCAACCGGACCACGGAGGCCGTTATGGCCGCAACTCGTATAATGTGAACTGTTTAATCTCTATGGTTCTCATGGCGGGTTGCGGTGAAGGTGACTTATTAAAAAATAACTTAAGCTCACAACTAGAGGTATATTCTAATTGGGGTAATCAGAGATACATCCATCGCAAGATGAACTAAGTATCCACCTTACCGAGCTTTCTGTTAGAGCAAAGTGACAGAAGGTGTATCGCCGATTATAATGGTCGAGCCAACTGTCTTAGTGAAAACGGAATTTTAGATAAATTGATAACTTATTGGGGCAAGTCGGGTACCTGAGTTAGAACCGGCGCGGAATCCTACACTATTGGGAAACTACTTACTTCCATTTAACAGACTTTACTTTGGACTTTCACTACAGGACATATATAATATAGAATATTTACATATTTAATTATCGCACTATAAATCATTTCTACAAATAGCTATCACGTCTATTAACCTCAGTACTCAATACACATACAGAATCAATACAAATACGCGTACATAAAAATACATTTCTAAAAATACATTTGTACGTTTCAGCACGAAGCCTTGCTGGTATCTGGATCAATATTTGAGTAGACAAGATAAAACGAATCAATAATGTAGGAGCGCAGCGCAAATAAGACGCGTACCGCCATCTATTATGCAGTAGCGGAACTTGTGTAACGGAGAGTTAGTAGGTTCTAAGCTCATATCGCGGAGTAAATTCGTAGAGCGGGGTTATGTTAGTTCTTGTTTATGTCGCGTTTGCTGAAGAAAAATGTAGAAATGAAACATTGTGTGTTCAATGTATTTACATGACTTTAAAGGAAGCGTTATAGATACAAAAAAACAATGGCGCTTATTATTTACTGCGTAGTCCTAAAACGATTACTTTAAAATGAAATGAATATAATTAATGTATTGTTTTTAGATGTTTCCTTCTTCATGTTAAGTATAAATAACTTAACATGACTGAACTTAATTTATTTTGGTACTCTTTATTGACCTACTAGGTTTTTGCCCTCCAGTGGGACATTATGAATGTATTCTTAATATCGTTATTCAGATACAAATATTAACCATCATTGATATTAATTTTATTTTCCACACTACATAAAATGCTTTAAAATATTTAAGTATCCTTTTGTTTTTATCCCTTACATATAATTCTATCTACGCAATGTTCATCCGTCAATTGTCTATGGAATAAAATAAGCATTGGACACAGATTAAAAACTCCCTAGTACGTACGTAGTAGTAAGTTCCATATTACTTCTTAGTGAATGACTAGGGTTGGTTCTATGAAAAATATCTTACGAGTTGCATTAGTAAATTGAAACTGGTTTCATCCTACGCGATATCGAATGAAATATGATTATTGGTTGTAAACCGGTCGCTTCCAGAGCTAGTATAAATTGTAAGGGGATACCACTAACTAATGTGAGAAGCGCCATCTGTGGGCGAGTAGCTGGAACTTATTTTATCACGTATGTTTAAATAAGTAGTGTTTATGTATTCGATATATTAGTTCGATATATTAGGGTCAGTGTAGGTAGAAATAAATAAATTTTGAATTATATTTCATTACTGGGTTAGCCTCCTTTGTAGTAGGTATGTTTTGTGTTTGTAGTTAGAACGTTGTGCTCATGAACTGGAGGTCCGGGTTCCCTTTCCGATGGGGACATTATCAAAATCACTTCACTCCACCACACTCACTTTCTTTCACTCACACTTTTCACTTTTTTATTTTTATCACTTTGTGTGTGAGTGTGTCAGGATCGAAGCAAATGGAATTCTATAGTCTCTGCTTACCCCGGTGGGAAATAGGCGTGAGTTTATATATGTATGTATGTACTTCGTGAGACTGTCCTTTGTGTGATGAAAACACTGCATGCTTGAATCATCTGATTGTCCGAAAAAGTACGATGATTCCGTGCTTCGGAAGGCACGTTAAGCTGTTGGTCCCGGTCACTACTTACTGATGTAAGTATTTAGTCGTTACATGAGTCATGTCATGGGCCTTTGGCAGCTCAATAATAACCCTGACACCACGCTTGATGAGGTTGGTCATCCACCTCACAACCCACACGATAGAAGAAGACAGTATCAGTATAAATTACAGTATCTATAACTTTTCCCTCCAACTGACCAATATGAGTTGAGTTTTTAAAACAAGGCCACTGCAATGCTGCGATCATAATATGGATAAAGTTTGTTCATATCCTGCGCAGCGGCAAACAGAATGTTGTTCACAACTGATACAATACACGTAATACCGGGTTCTTGCCGCGTCACAATCAGGGATATGAGACTCCCGATATTTCAACACTGTAGCAAGTTGAACTAATAAGAGCCGTGGTAGCCCAGTTGGTAGAACGCACGCCTCTCACTTTGAGGTCGCAGCTTCGTATCCAGTACCTGTACTGGCCTGCCTAAACCAAAGATTGTCGAATTTGTTTTCGAATTCATGTTTGGATCATGATTATCACGTGCTCAGCGGTGAAGAAACCCACATTCCCGAGAAAACCATTTTCGGAGGTAGGTATGTGATCTAACCTGTATTGGGATGGTTTTCCCTTCGCGGGTTGGAAGGTCAGACAGGCAGTCGCTTCTGTAAAAAACCGGACCTGTCAAATCTTCAGGTTAGGTAAGCGGACCATGTGAGAAACGGAATAATGCTAGGGAGATGATGATGATGATGATATATTATGTTAGTGAACTGAATTTACTTTTAAGAAGAGTACACAATGGATGTGAGTTGAGTTGTTCGTTCATAGTATTAGTACAAAAACGCGTCCAAAGTGCAACCAGCCTTATTAGCCACTATAAAACCGCGGTAATCCGAGAATGGCTATGCATATTCATTGAATCGCGTTGAGTGGGGCTTATAACTTGTCTGCGGTACTAGACAGGGCCTGAAGTGTCACTTGCAAATTGGTTTTAAATGGTAAAGTGTCCGGTCTATTTTTGCTTCTGCTCTGTTTACTCCTGTACAGTCATGAGCAATATGTACCGAAGGGCAAGGCAAAGGGAACTATGCCCATACAGCCATTTCTTATGTTTTTTTTTTCATGATGATGATTAATGAAATGATGAAAGTGAGAGACAAGCGTTCTACCAACTGGGCTACCACGGCTCCGGCTCGGGTTATAATATACACACACATATATATATATATATATTATATACAATCAATTACGTATATATATATACCTATTATTACTGTAGCATGGAGAGTATTTTACAGAAATGCTGCACCGACAAGAGCGTGGCTCTTAAATTGATGATGATGATATACCTATTATATACAAACAATATTGTTGTTTATTGTCGTTACAGGCAGCGATGCGGCTCACCGCCTATCACATTGGTCTAACATAAATCTCGGTGAGGTGAGGGTACTTAGTTCATCTTGCGAAGGATGTACCTCTGACTAGCCCAATTGGGTAAACTTATGTTTATTGTCTGTAGTATAAAGAATGTTCCTTATTCAGAAAAAGAGTTATGTTAGATAAAATACGTCTGCTTGCCCCTTTGGGTAAACAGGCATGATGCTGTAATGTTACAAAACAAAGATCAACGATGATAAACTCCTATATCACATGTGAATACGTAAATTTTATTGGTTATTAGTTTTTCTAACAAGATGAGCATCTTGCCATGGATGTAGGGTATCTCTGACCATCCTAATTGGATTATTAAATCGTGTTTTTTTTTTTTTGACGTTACTTATTGTAGATTTGCCGCAGATGGCATTAACTACTTGGCCGGACAAATGGGGAGCGCTGAAGGCTCTCACCCGATAATTAAATCGTGAGTTTATAATAGTTTATATGTATTTTATTGGTTATTTCAAACACATCTCTCCGCTTTGATGAAGTCGGGGTCTACTAACAAGCTGGAATCTTGAGTCTACTTTCATGTGCTGACTCGAGCCAATATTAAAGATTCATGCCTGAGAGACCCTCAGTTTTACGAGGATGGTATACCTATAGGTCCTATAGTTAGTCTTAGCAACGCTTATGTTGTATACGAGAGACGACTCGTGTTCCATAAGAACAATTACAGCGACATTTAGTTTTGAAGTGTGTTGGGCTGGTTTTCTCTTCGCGGGTCTGACCAGACAGGCAGTCGCTTCTGTAAAAAATCCGGACCTGTCAAATCTTCAGGTTGGGTAAGCCGTCCCTGTAAAAAGGGTTAATGCTAGGGAGATGATGACATTTAGTTTTGAAGCAAAAAAAAACAATATCTACTATGGAATAATCGCACTCTACAACTATGAAATGAGAATTTTTTTTTTTTAAATTCTTCCCAAAAGCTACGATTGGATGATACCCGTGGTCGTATCCCATGGTAAGCAAACTCTGAGGACAGATTGGCATAGACCGATTAATAATTGTCTCAATGTCTACAGGAAAAAAAATTTTTTTTTTTTTTTTGATTTTTTTTTTAATGTCTACAGGCTGTTAGCGATAACGTAATGAATACTGAGGGAGATGATTCTACTTGATATCAACTTTGAATTATGAGCTGAATCATCCCATCATCCTTCAAAGGTTTTCGTTGCGGTGTCACTAACACCCTGTATATACCTAAACCTACTTGTTGCCAAATCCTCGCAAATATTATATATAGCCTTTTCGCATGTTATATAATTTCCTTTTTTTTGACAACGCTTTGAATTTTGAGTTTTTGTTTTTGTATCCGTCTTGTGATCATGTTGTATGTTGATGAACATACATACATACATAAACTCACGCCTATTTCCCAACGGGGTAAGCAGAGACTGTGTGTGTGTGTGTGTGTGTGTGTGTGAGTGACTATGTTGATGAAAGTAAAATAAAACTCTTTCCATCACGCACACAGACGCGCGTGTGCGATAACGTCAATGTGTAGTGTCTGTGTAAAACGAGGTTGTTTGTATGATGTGTCCGGGGTGTGCTATTACTAAAACTTCATACTAACTAGCTAACTAGAAACGACACTAGCGTAACATCGTGAAACTGCGTAGAAGCAACTTAATAATAATCTCGCTTGATCCGTAAGCTATTTTATTAGTTATAACGTTCTCAGGTGTCACATACTCATAAACACACGCCTATCCCTATCAGGGTGAACAGAGCTCCAAGTATATCATAAACTCTATCAAATAACTATAGAACGTAACATAGCATCACGCTTGTATTCCCGAAGGGGTAGGCCTCTACCTACCTCTTTCTGTACATCTCTATGTACAGATACACCCACCGCGTTCAAGCCGTATCCGGCGACAGCGACTCCTAAATGTCTATCCCAGGTCGTTTTTATGATAGGCTCTAATGTGGCTAGCAAAACCGAACTTCGATTTGAAGGTTCGGCCACATGGCGCACAGAATAACTGGCCAGCAGAATTAAACGTATAGGTAGTTGTAGGAGGGCTTCTGTCGAGTCTTCCGTATTTGGCGTTTTACGTCAAGATACACACACACACACACACACACACACACACAACACACAGAGATACACTCAGTCCTCGGCTATGTTTAAAGCTTATGCTAATAATTAGTGCCCGTTGCCATTATCCGAGCGAACCGATACAATACAATACAATACAAATACACTTTATTGCACCAAACTAAAAATAAATAATTACAAAAAGTCTCCGATTGCCATTAACCGGGCACAAATCATGGAAACCACGTGCTATCAGCTATTTATAAACCAAATATGAATTCCAGTTTAAAGAACTTTATTCTCATAAAAAAACTATACATAGTCACTTAACATGAGAACTAAATGTTTTTACAAAAGATAGATAAAGTGCCGTTGAGCAGGCAGAGAGGGTATGCATATAAAAACTTAACAAAAACAAGAAATACATCGCTTTGATACGTTGTTTACAAGTGTGAGTGAGTGAATTCAAACTCATAAAATCGAAACCAGTGATTTAGAACCCGAGTTGGGATTCGAACCCGTGAACCCGTGTAAGTCACGCGTTCTCCAAACAGGTCAGGGTTTTTTTAATTATTATTACAGCAGAAGAATGATTTAAGTCGTTGGTCCCGGTTACAGATGATGTAAGTAAATAGTTGTTACATACCTACTGATTGTCTGAAAGTAAGGTGATCAGTGCTCCGGAAGGCACGTTAAGCCGTTGGTCCCGTTTACTACTCACTGATGTAAGTAAGTAACCGTTACATAAGCCATGTCAGGGGCCTTTGGTGGCTCAATAATAACGCAGACACCAGGGTTGATGAGGTTGGTAATCCATCTCACAACCCACGCGATAGAAGAATTATTGTATCAAATAAAACATCTAAAAGCATACAAACATTTTACACGTACACCACGAATAAATATTAATCAACTTAGCGACAACTTATAGGTACTGATAGCTAACTGTATAGTGACAAAGCGATGACGCGACAAACAGACGCGTCTAATTTCACAGTCCTGTATGCGCGTGCGATCGCGCTATTTGATAAACTCATGATCGTACTATTGTTAGAAGAGAAGCGACACGCTGAGCGGAAAGAGTATAACCTAATAGCTGCTGGTGATGTCAGAAATAGATCATCATCATCATTGATTGACAGAGTTGCTTATTAGTGAGTAAGTAGTACTTATAGTTTGTACCCGCAATCTTTCAATTTTTACATTATTTCTCACCTTATGGTTGTCTGGAAGAAATCGCTTTAATCGATAAGGCCGCCATTTGCTATGTACTTAGTTAAGAGTCTTTTTATTTTGATTTAAGAGCCACGCTCTTGTCGTTTTTTAGGGAAAAATCGGCCAGTGGTTTCCCTTATGCCTTCTGTCTAACGCGAGTGGGATGGCGCCCAGAGTAGTCTATTTCAAATCCATAGTAGAACTCCTATCCTCCACCTCTAAATAGTGCTGACAGTTACTGCTGCCCTCTGTCAGGTACAGTCATGAGCGATATCATGTATCATGTACTTTAGAACCCTGTCGCACTATCATATTTGACATTTAATGAGACTTACGGTTTAATTTGTCAAAAAAGTTAATGTGACATGGTTTCAAAGTGTATCCTACATAAAAGTACTCGTGACCGTACACACATACCAAATAGATACACACGACTATATTATCAATTGGGCTCGGCAGGTTGTACCATCGCAAGATGAACTAAGTACCCTCGCCTCACCGAACTTTCCGTAACGACCTCCGTGGTCTAGTAGTTGGACGTTGGGCTCACGATCCGGAGGTCCCGGATTCGAATCCCTGTGGGAACATATCACAAAAAATACTTTGTGATCCCTAGTTAGGTTATGACTAATTGTCTGAAAGTAAGCCGTTGGTCCCGGTTACTACTTACTGTTGTAAGTATGTAGTCGTTACATGAGCCATGTCAGGGGCCTTTGGCGGCTCAATAATAACCCTGACACGAGGGTTGATGAGGTTGGTGATTCACCTCACAACCCACACGTTAGAAGACCGAACTTTCCGTTATGTACAGTACAGTCATGAGCAATATAATGTACCCACTTTAGGACTCTGTCGCACTAACATATTTGACATTTAGTGAGACTTACAGTTCAATTTGTCAAAAAAGTTAATGTGACATGGTACCAAAGTGTATACATATTAATGCTCGTGACCGTACAAAACACTATTTCCCCTACACTCTCCGCTACCTCTCATCACAAAGCGCGCGTAAGGCGGCGTCAATCGCTTGCTATTACGGCATTCAACTCCTATAATTGTGCATCATGAATGACAGTTTGTTCACCCCACGGACATCGATTTTTCTATATTTGCAAGTTGAAACAAAAAGTTTTAGTTTACTTGGCATATGGTGCTGATTCCTGTACAGTCATGAGCAATGGTACCCACTTTAGGACTCTGTCGCACTATCATATTTGACATTTAGTAAGACTTACAGTTGAATTTGTCAAAAAAGTTAATGTGACATGGTACCAAAGTGTATACATATTAATGCCCGTGACCGTACACGCCATCTAATTTTATGTTAAGTTTATTATACCTGTCATTTTCTTATCCGCCTAAAAGAAAAGGGACGGGCAATCGACAGGCATAAAATTTATGTAACACGCGTCAAATTTAAGCAGAAATTTAAAAAGCCCATTCAAAATTAAAATTTTATAACAGCCAATAACCCGACAGAATTAAGTTGACATCACACGTCGAACGGGTTGCATATGAGCGAGATATCTATTTTATTCGCACGGGATATTCACTAATTTTAAAATTAACCGTTGTCGAACATCCGTCCGTTTCCTTTTCGGCGGATAAGAAATTGACAGGTATAATTAAAAAGAAAATTAGGATGTATGTCTACCTTTGTGTTCGCTCATCCCGTCATACTTATTGTAATGTATTCTCCGCGTGATAAGTTCAGCTGAACACAGGTTTCATGGCCTTACTACATTACGCGATCTATCGGGCCCAATATTGGAATCGAACAGTGTAGTAATACATCTACTGACGCCCATAAATATTATACCTACATCCGACGAAAAATGCCCGATGAATTAGCGTAATAAGTAATGTGATAAGTACTATAGGCACAAAGAGTTGTTGACATCTTTAATAAAAAACAGTTACAGCACAGAATTTGTACAGGGTGTTAGTGACATCGTAACGAATACTGAGGGGGATGATTCAGACCATGATTCTGAGTTGATATCAAGTGGATTTCTTGTCGGAAAATTCATGAGAATTTTAGTGTTGTTTTAAATTATTTTCCGTTCCATACTTTGGCCTGAATCATCCCTCAAATTTTTGTTATGACGTCACTAACACCCTGTCTTGTACTACGGTAAGCAACTTATAGGCACAGACTAAAGAACGAATCCCTTTTCACGATAATATAAAATCCAATTCGTTTTTTGCAAGCTACATACTCCCGACAAACTAGGATATGTGAGCCTCATAAAAAGAGTCTGGTTTTGTATATTGCAGCTTTTTAGATCTGTCATAAAATTGATATCTGAGTTTATAGGAGAATAGATTATTTGTTTAGTGTTTTGTTTCAATCGGCAAGGACAAGAGAACCTAGTCAAATGAGATACTTCCATGGAATTTGTACAGAAATACACTCGTATGACGTCATCAATAAACGTGGTCAAATGTACCCTTTCTTATATAATAGGCTTGTTACCTACTAGTCAAATCAGTAACTTTTTACTAAACGTCACAAAACGAAATTACTATGAAATATGTATGAAAAAGCACACTGTGACGTCATAGAAAAACGTGATAAAATGTCGGACTTATTATTACGTTTTTCTTAATTAAAATTTAGTTTTAGATCAGTCTTTATTTAGTATGTCATCAGAATTTCATAATTTATCTTGAACATGTACACGCCTCAATTCATAATTAATATTCGTAAATCGATGAAAATGAAAAATGAGATTGTTTTTACTCATCTTAGACTGCTCCCTCTTCTTATCGTTTCGATGGCATTCAGATTTTTTCTGCCCAGTATTTTGCCACTCGGACAGCATTTCTACTTTTTACTACTTTTTTTCTTTATTTTTTTACTTTTTTAGTTTTTTTTTAGACTGCTTCTACTTCTAGATTAGCATTTTATAATGTACATTGTTTTAAGTTTACGCGGTTATTATCATAATTAAAGCACATAATAACGGGTTCGGGTTCGGGTGACGGGTTCGGGTTCATATCCCCATTTAAACGCGGTAAGAACCCGTTATGATGTGCTTTAATTATCTTATAATGTATCTTTGACAGTTAGATAATAAAACATTTAAAAACAATACCGCATATCGTCGTTGCCAATTTAAAAGCTCTTATGTGTCGACCTCACCAAATTTCTTTTTTGTCAGGATCAAATAGTATTTTGCTCCTAAAACATTCAGTACAAACTGTTATGTACGTAAATATCAATTATCTTTTAATATTTTTAACACACAGTCATACAAAAAAAAACAGGCGGAAGTTTTTTTTTTATTTCTGTAAAATTGACCCGATTGCACATAATAGATTTTAAATTGGCGACGATGATATGTAACTCTGTTATAAGTCCCCTCGATAGCTTCACTCGTTATCACCTTCCTTACCATTCCAATCCAACACTCGTCACCATCCAAATCCCATTCCATTTTCAAAATAACAGTTAATACCGCGTCGCCGATATGAATAGTCGAGTAAATGTGACAAGCGCGCGCGCAATCGCGCATGCCAACGACAATGTGACGTCACCACGGAAGCGCCGTACGTGCAGGTGACTAACCGCTCGTTGTGGCGGGAACCGCTCTGGCTATGTAAGGAATATGTAGGGGACACTGACACGGGTGAAATCTTTATATTCGAATCCTGCGCATAGTTTTCTTTTTGTTTTTTTTTGTATGACGTGACATTTGGTTTTATTTTGGCGTAATAAAGTATATTTTAATTGAATTGACTAACTCAAACTTCTACGCTGACCTAAGAGTACAGAAAAAATATAAAATATTTCAGCTGCTTATCGGCCTCCGTGGTCCAGTGGTTTAGCGTTGGCTTCATGATCCGGAGATCCCAGGTTCAAATCCCGGTGGCAACATCACAAAAATAACTTTGTGATGCTAAGGTTGGTTAGGACATTGCAGGCTGATCACTACTTACTGATGTAAGTATGTAGTCGTTACATGAGCCATGTCAGGGGCCTTTGGCGGCTCAATTATAGCCCTGACACCAGGGTTGATGAGGTTGGTAATCAACTTCACAACCCCCACGATAGAAGAGTAGAAGATCTAAAGAAACTATAATAATAAATAATAGACTATACACACACACACACACAGACAAAACAAGTATTGAAACAAATAAAATACATCATACATTCTCATTATTCATCTGGTGAAAGATGTACCTCTGACTACCCCAATTGGGACATAGACGCGAGCTTATATTCATAAGATTCCCATTGACATTCAGAATTTGCCTTTCAACTGTTTTAAGACAGTAGTTAAACAGAAACTTAACAAAAAAGGTTATTATAAAGTTAGTGATTATTTAGAAGATATGCAGCTTACGACATCGTATCAACAGTGGCTGCAAGTCGTCTTTGATTACTTGTGGCTCTGCCCACCCCATTAGGGATTACGGGCGTGAGTTTATGTATGTATGTAGAAGATATGAATGCGATTAACTGTCTGAGAACTGATATTAGGCAGCCGAATTACTCAATTGTATAACAATATTTATGTTTATTTATTTTTTAAAGAACGTCTAGGGCCCTATGCCGAGGTATTTATGCAGCTTCTTTTCCCCGGCTATACAGGTTGAGAGAAACTGCAGTAGTTTTAGGCGGATGAGACGTTCGTTGGGTAAAAATTGACGATTCAAAATGTAACTATTACCTACGGAATAACTTTTTGAATTTTGAATTTGGTATTATGTTATATTCCGATCTGAGATACTGTTACACCTAGATCTACATGTATTATTCGATGTGGGTCCCATAAATCCGTACAATAATACAGTATAAACTATTGCATCAGATTGTGTTTGCTAGCGTTAGCGTTCGTTCCTGCATTTGTATGAGAAATGTATGTTATTTATTGAATCCGATAGAATGTGAAGCTTCTATGGAAGTAGTTGTGTATTGTAAGACTTGAGATAAACTGAGTGAGTGCTCAGTAGTAACAATATGTTTTGGTTTTCAATAATTCCTGACTGTATATGTTTTTTTTTTATGTTTTTATCTTCTTCTTTGTCGTCAAATGTGCCATATAAAATGTATTTTTTTTATTGTTTTCTATTACTTACTTTTGTTTATTCTAAATTGTACATTAATATGTCACAATAGTACTTTTATGAAGTGTTTGGTAATAACAAATGTTCAGGACCTCCGCGATACAGGGTTTCCCTAGTGCGGGGTCCGCCAGTAATGTATACGGGTCGTTCTTCTTTTTTATCGACAATAAAAAGACATTTTCTCGATTTATCGGATTTAACATCTTTAAAATTATAACGGCAATAAATATTTTAAAACATCATATAAAGATGTGTCTGTAGAGGACTATTTAGTGGTTCTCTTTATCTTGGTAACATACTTTTCTTTGCAGGCGCATTCCATAAAATATTGTGACAGAGTGGCCCTTTTCATCGGAGACAGCATTTCAATTTACCACTCTGTCACATAATTTTGTGAAAAACGATCAAGCTACGTTAATAACTAATTGAGGAACCGATTAGTATTTTGCTTGTATTTTGAGTATAATAAGATAACTATATTTTTGGACAATCAAAAAATGAAATAAAATTCTAAAACATAACTTATCAGAAGCAGAACGAAGGACAGATCATTGTCGATAAAAAAGAAGAACAACCCATACATGTTTAAGTTTTTTGTTAAATAAACATATTTTATTCTATTCTATTGTAGTATACAGGATGTTAGTGACATCGTGACTACTAAGGGAGGTGATCCAGCTTCGAATCCTGGCACAAAAATAACCTTGTGATCCCTAGTTCGGACACGGCTGATCACCCTTAGCCACGGCTGATTATCCGAAAGGCAGATCCGTGCTTCGGAGGGCAGGTTGAGCAGTCGGTCCCGGCTAATATTATTCACTTAGCAAGTGTGTAATCGTTACGTATGCCATGTAAGGGGCCTTTGGCGGCTCAATAGTAACCCTGACACCAGGGTTGATGACGTCGGTTATTTCACTTCAGAACCCACACGAGCAAGAGACCGGCTAAGTAACTGTTTAGTATCGCATCGCAATTGACAGGCTTAACAAACACTCAAACAGCAACTGCTATTAGTTTCGGGTGCTAAAACCGCTTTACTAGTCCACGGGGGCGTCGCCGTGGCAACCTGCCAATGAGAAATGCAGTGGCACAGTGTAGTTGGGAACAGTGGGTAAATTCTATAACATACCAAATTTTACATAGATAAAGCATTAGAAACGAGTAAATATCAAGTAATATTCTTTTTTTTAATAATACTTATCCAGAAATGAATTCGAATTGAATAATACTTGTGCTTGGCCTTGTTCTTTAAATGCTTTTTCTGATATTCATTATTTATTCTACTTGTTAAGTATCAACGACCAATGAGTGAAAAAAGTTTGGCAATTAATGTTACTCTAATTTGCTTAATACCTGCATATCTAAGTATAATATGCCCCTCTGGCTGACTGCTTCGTCCTACCAATCGGACACACGAACTTTTTTTCCTATTGGTACGATCTACAGTAATAACTCTTAAATAAAAGCAAAAATAGTACGAGCTACTGGAATAAACATCCACTAAGATGTCTCCTTGTCACGTTAGGTCAGCTGGAACAAAATCTCTTAGAGATAAGCTTACCCGTGCTGTCTGATTTCTTTGAAGTTTCTTTTGACTGTTCTATTGTGTACAAATAAATAAATAAAGATAGATTAATCTTGTTTCTTATTAAAAAATAAACACATCGGTGTGTTCACGCGTAAGTTAAGTTGAAATAACTAAGTTTACCCACTGCAAGTCTCTGCTCTGTATCGTGGTCCATCCGAACACAATGTCATGAGTCTTCCGTTGCTAAAAATATAATTTTCTCACCTGTGCATTGAGATACTATTTATTTTATATTCATGCACGAGTATCTACCTGTTTATCTATCTAAGACATACATTCTACGCTACTGTGTTTATGCGTTTTAATATTATAATCATCATCATCAGCCCATTAACGTCCCCACTGCTGGGGCACGGGCCTTCCCTATGGATGGATAGGAAGATCGCGCCTTAAACCATCACGCGGGCCCAGTGTGGATTGATGGTTATTAACGACTGCTAATGCAGCCGGGTCCAACGGCTTAACATGCCTTCCGAAGCACAGAGGAGCTCGAACTTTTTTTTTGTGGTCACCCATCTTATGACCGGCCTTTGCGAAAATTGCTTAACTTCAACAATCGCAGAACGAGCGCGTTTACCGCTGCGCCACCGAGCTCCTCTAATATTATAACATATGTATTCTTCTTATCGTGTAGTTGGGAGGTGGAATACCAACCTCATCAACCCTGGTGTCAGGGTCATTACTGAGCCACCAAAGGCCCCTGACATGGCTGATGTAACGACTACATACTTACAACAGTAAATAGTAACCGGGACCAACGGCTTAACGTGACTTCCGAAGATCATCTTACTTTCGGACAATCAGGTGATCAGCGTGTAATGTCCTAACCAGACTAGGGATCACAAGTGATTTTTGTGATATGTCTCCACCGGGATTCGACACTGGGGCCACCGGATCGTGAGCCCAACGCTCAACCACTGGACCACGGAGGCCGTCGGAGAATACAATAACGAGAGAGTACAATAATATCCAGAGAATAAACGAGTTTCATTTTATTTAAAAACCACTTGAAAACCAGACACCTAATGTAAACAAACTCATAAACTCCATAGAAACTAACTGCGATTTCACGGTAACACCAGGGCAACATAAATATTGCAGATATAGCATTATTGCACACAGAGCGATGAGTTTCTGATTGCACCTCCATAATAAAACTAGGCGTTAGAACTTTCCAATGGAGTCGATCTCTGACCTATAGGTTCTGCAATTCCATCACGGATTAAATCTCCATTCACATTATGTTATCCTGGTACTTTGGTAAAAGTGTTAGTATTTAATATTCATTTTCGATTACATTTTTGTATAAGGCGATATAAAGTAGTCTTCGTCTTCTATCGTGTGGGTTGAGGAGGTGGATTACCAACCCCATCAACCCTGGTGTCAGGGTTATTATTGAGCCATGTAACAACTACGTACCTACATCAGTAAGTAGTAACCGGGACCAACGGCTTAACGTGCCTCAGGTGATCAGCCTGTAATGTCCTAACTAAACTAGGGGGTATAAAGTGGTGGAGTGTACTCTATAGAACGCCCGTTATCCGTATTGGGGTGGGTAGCGCCACAAGATAACATTCTAAACAATCTTGGTATTAGTACGACACTGCACTAGAACACACTAGATGGATATGAAAAGGACTCCTACCGTCCTTAATAAGTCTTTTACCTTAGATGAGACAAAACTTTAACGATTTACACTTAACATAATACAAGCTCACGACTGTATCCCAATTGGGGTAGTCAGAGCTACATTCATTGGAAGATGAACTAAGTATCCGCACTTCACCGAGCTTTTTTTTAGACCCACGTGCGGTGGTCAGCCGTAACACCGTCAATAATGATCGAAATAACTGTGTTAGTGAAAACCGCACTTAAGAAAATTATATTATTATTATTTTAATTAATAACTCAATTGAGAAACAAACTCATGCATCACAGGACATTCACACATAAACTGAACAGAAAATTCTCCAAAACATTTAAAAAAATGTTTTTATAGCACCCGCCCGTGCTTAGGGAAACTCACAAAGAGAACATTTAAATCGAAAAAAAATCTGACTTGGATGGCACTTGAACACGCAGCTCTTGACAAGCCGGGACGAGCGTGTTAACCATTACACCAACGGGTCCTCCTCCTGTCTATGCGAAATTCTTTCGATATAGGTATTGTCATTAACCTCTCGTCTGCCGAGATACCAGACACAATAAATTTTACTGTCTGGTCGTAATCTGCGTTCCGGCATTCGAAAAGTTAAGCAGACGCCAGCTCTATCTATACAAGCTATTACTTTATAGAGCTGGGGTTCAAGCCCCGGTTTTTCGATTTAAATTTTCACATTAAAAAAGTCAATAAACGCACGTGTTTAATAATAAAAGTACCCGTCAGAAATGCGACTACCGTTCAAATGGAAACCCTACCAGGCATAAACCTTGCAACGCCCTTGCGGATTCAATCTTCACGCAAATTATGTTGCCCTAGTACTTAACGGGAGAAATTCTGTTCGAATGGTGTTTGTTTACTTGTCGGATGAGTGGGCTGCGATAGTAATTTGTGTTGTTTTTAATTTAAATTGTTTATATTTATTGTGACAATCTTGTGAAGTTTTCATCTCGAGCTCCTCCGTGCTTCGGAAGGCACGTTAAGCCGTTGGTCCCGGCTGCATTAGCAGTCGTTAATAACCATCAATCCGCACTGGGCCCGCGTGATGGTTTAAGGCCCGATCTCCCTACCCATCCATAGGGAAGCCCGTGCCCCAGCAGTGGGGACGTTAATGGGCTGATGATGATGATGATATTTCTATGGTACTTAGTCCATCTTCAGATGGATGTACTTCTGACTACACCCAATTGGGATATGGTCGTGAGCTTGTTATGTTATTTTTCTTAAAACACGTGTAATACAATAAAACTTGAGTGAAATCATGGAAAAGCTCATATATTTAAACAGCAAGTTTATATTCCTTTCTCTATAAATCTAATATCAGCATTAGAAAAAATCTTGAAGTCTGAAATTCCTTTTTGTGTCTAATCAAATATGAAATGAAAACATCGCAGTATGTTTCTCCATCACTTATCGTATTAAATACATCATACGCGTGTATACCAATTTAGAAAGACTAAGGACTTAATATTCTAGATATTTAATCAAAAGATGAATTACTAGTAAATAAAATCTTCTTTAGTGGTTAGAAGTCAAAGATTATGAAATTTTGATTAATAAATACAAACAGATCTAAAGGTGACAAAAATCTTTTATTTCAAAAATTCAAAAAAGTTTATTTTTTCTATTTAACTTATTTATGAATTTGAATAAATTAGATTTAATTAGATTGTACTGTATCTTACGTGTATGTTTAGTGTAACTTGTTTTGTATGTTGTGTGCAATAAAGTATATTTGTATTGTATTGCATTGTATTGTAATAAAGAAAAATGTAATAATAAGTGCGACATTTTGTAACGTTTCTATATGACGTCGCAGTGTGCTTTTTCAAACAAATTCCATAGTAATTTCGTGTTTTGACGTTTAGTAAAAAGCAATTGATTTGACTAGTTGGAAACTACCCTATTGTATGCAGTTGTTTTGATATGCAACGTTTCGTTTTAAGCATATTTTGTTATGTTCTTTCGTTGTTTTTTTTTTATGAACTTATTACAACAGACAAAGTACCCGTAGATATAAGAACACGAGCCTCGCACGCAATGTTTACGTTTCCCTATCCGCATAATATCTAGTCCATGACAGTTATAATTGTGTCGGTTGCGCCAGCGCACAACACTGCAACGTTTTATGTAACGTAACGCAAGCACGGTTGCGGTTGGCCTTTCGTGAGTTTTTGTTCGTAAAGTTGCTAGTGTAAAGATCTTATAGATATTTCTGCCTTTTCTACTGAATCATATGGGTCGCGCCCGTAAATACCATCAGAGTCGGCAGACACACTTTATCAGAAGACGTTTAGCCACACTTCTTATAGAAGCTCTAAATATGGAGGATATAACTGTATGACAGGTCGCCAAGGGAGGACATCTCTCTCTCTTCCTAAGCCTTGTCCCGCTTATACAGGGTCGGTTCTCCTTATCCTACCAGCCAGGAGCCAGGAGAGGACAACTAAAAATAATAACAAAACGGATTATTAACCAAAGAAGAAACGCAAGAGGGAAACTACAGCCCCGTTTTTCCCTAAAAAGTAGCATGGAGAATGCTACACCGACAAGAGCGTGGCTCTTAAATCACTGATGAAACAAAGAAGTCACCACGGAATAAACGTAATAAGATTTTACCTGGAAGAAATGTTACCTAATATAGCGATAAGCTCTGTTGCTTCAATGCGACATATTTAGTACTATATAAATTCTGTGGCGACAGTTGTCTGTTGTTTTGTCTTATGTGTGTACAAAAAAGTATTTTTGCATTGTATAAATAAAGCAACATCTTCTTCTATCGTGTGGGTTGTGAGGTGGATTACCAATCCCATCAACCTTGGTGTCACGGTTACTATTGAGCCGCCAAAGGCCCCTGACAGGGCTCATGTAACGACTACTTACTTACATCAGTAAGTAGTAACCGGGACCAACGGCTTAACGTGCCTTCCGAAGCACAGATCATCTTACTTTCTGAAATCAGATGACCAACCTGTTTTTTTTTTTTGACGTGACTTATTGTAGATTTGCCGCAGATGGCTTTAAATACTTGGCCGGAAATGACCAGCATGTAATGTCCGAACCAAACTAGGGATCACAAAGTGATTTTTGTGACATATCCCCACCGGGATTTGAATCTGGGACCACCGGATCGTGAGCCCAACGCTCAAACCACTGGACCACGGAGGCCGTTAATAAAGCAACAGAACTAACTAAACAACATAGAACTTGCAAAAGATCAACGTCGTACAGTCATGAGCAATATAATGTACCCACTTTAGGACTCAGTCGCACTGACATATTTGACATTTAGTGAGACTTCAGTTCAATTTGTCAAAAAAGTTAATGTGACATGGTACCAAAGTGTATACATATTAATGCCCGTGACCGTACTCATTGTTACTTAATTCATAATTAATATTCGAAAATAATTCGAAAAGTAAAATGAGATGGTTTTTTTATCATCTTAGACTGGCTTCTATTTCTAGATTAGCATTTTATTATAAATTTATCTTTGACCCAGTGACCCCGTTTCATTAGCTTTTGAAATGAAATTTCTTTTTAAAAGCTAATGAAAATAGCTTTTCATGGTTGATAAATGTAAAAAGTTTACATTACCGCGCCAGATGCCTAATCACCATTCGAAGTACCAGAATGACATAACGTTTGAGAAGATGGAATCTAAATTCAAAATACACGTCACCGCGCCCACGGAGGACGCGAACTTGACCGTGACTCACACACCGGTTCGTGAATCGATTATACGATTATAATATCGATGTTTGATTCTTCGGTTCGGTGCAGATACCGCACCCATTTTTATTTTAAGAAAATATTTTGAAGACTTTAAGTGTTGTTTGACATTGTGAGGTACGTCAGAAAGCAATGGATGAGACTTGCACAGGACCGGAAAGGATGGCATGAAAGAGAGGAGGCCTATACCCAGCAGTGGGTAGATACAGGCTGGATAGATAGATAGAAGTGTTGTTATTTTTTATCCCATGCCTAAATGTTAAACGTTAAATGTAAACTAATATATACGTATAATTATCGTCCGTAATATTCTGTAGAACATTACCACAATGTTCTTAAGGTGATTCGTTTTCCATACAAAAGTTGATGCAGTGCTACAGGAAAACGGATAGAGGAATATTGTTATAAAACCGATAAATAGTAATATTTTGGTGTATTATTTTCGCAAACTAACAAAAATTTAGGGTCCGAATACGAGAAGTACCATATTTCAGACCCTCAATTTTGATCAATTCTACATTTGTAGTGGTGCAGATTACAGTGTATTTGCTGAGCGTGTAGTGGTGTCAATGTTAGTGTGTGTGCGTGATAGTTTTTTTTTCTCTAAAGGCTTTGACTACTTGACAAGTGTAATAGAATGTCAGTGACAATTTATAAAGAGATTTTGTATGAATAAATAAAAAACTAAAAATATTACAATCTGAGAAAAGGAATATTGGAAAAATATTTTTGGTTTAACGCATATTTTTTAAACATTTTTAAATAATGGGTAAGTACCGTGTTTTAAAAGAGGACATATATTATAATAAAAAATCAATACATAAAATGACAATATGGCTGTATGGGCATAGTTCCCTTTGCCTTACCCTTCGGGGAAAACCAAATCAAAAAGAAAGTTGTTGCATTTGCCGGCCTAAATAGTAGTCATTTATAATTAATTGTTTTTCCATCCAACATACAGATTTATTTATATTCTCTTTGCCGCGGACTTTTTGGTGGGAACGGGAACGGGAAGGTTGCTTTCTTCATTGAATAATCTAAATAATAAATACGAAGTGGTGTTTTGTGGTTAATGATCACATTAAGTTAGTCGGAAAACATTCCCGATAGTATTATTAAATCGGAATATTCAATAAACAAAGTGTACCTATCTATTTTCGCTTTGCGCCAACAAGCCGCTTACTTCGTTTGGGGTTTGGAGTAAGAGTCTGTGTGGGGGCTTAGGTTTCATCATTTCATTAATCATCATCAAGAAAAAAAAACACAAGACATGGCTGTATGGGCATAGTTCCCTTTGCCTTGCCCTTTGGGAAAAAAAAAATAAGATAAATTTTGAAATTCTTATGTATAATAAACAAACATCACAGACATCATGACAGATCTAAAACTAACGAAAATCTTTTTTCTTTTTTCTATTTGACTTATTTATGAATTTTAATCAAGAAAACGTGATAATAAGTTCGACAGCAACCAGTTCAGGTCCCCGAAACAGCCCATTTCAGGCCGCGTATATATGGAAATACTACTTCAACACGTCCCAGCCTCGTCATTTTTTAACGTCCTCGTTAAAAAAAACGTCCTAACCTGAACTAATTAACCTAACAATAAACACCACGCGTAAATATAAGTCCAGAAATGCGCTGCAAGTCGTCTGGACTGGGCGCGAAAACAACATAAAATTCGATTAGCTGCTAAGTGTCCCGCATGCTATCACCAGCTGTCACTGACATACGTATGAAGTCCCGCGGATTTTATTGGAACTAAATGACAAGTCATAATAATTATATGCGGATACTGCGACATCAGCGCCGTGCTTGCGGGACGTCCTGAAGCGCTATTACATCTTTCAAACGCGATGCGTCAAAGTTTGAACCGACGCAATTTAGGAAAAATCTACCTTATTATTACTGTACTGCGATCGTTATTTGTAAAATCATACAATACATATACACAATTCTTTATACACAATATAATTATTATGACATATTGTGGACTTTCCGGTAGACCTACAAAAATGGAACAATTCAACCATACGTTGTTTTGTTATATCTCAATGGGCTCAGGCAGCGTTTTCGCCGAAAGCTCCAAGTCGGCTATATTTGTAACGATAATTATGTTTGATATTCATCATCATTTTTGAACCATTTTATACAAACAAAAAATACTTGTATAAATTATATACCCTAAAGCACGCCCATGAATCACTCTACTCATTGGTGAAAACCGTATGAAAATCCGTTCAGTAGTTTTTTAAAAAATACGGAAATTACGGAAGGTACTTTAGTGCAAAGTACATTATTGTATAATTATAATATTACTGGTAAAAGTGACACTTTTTGAAAATTCCGTAACAAATAAACGGGTTCGCCAAATTCAATTGTAAAAAAAAATACAAAAAGTAAAAACAATTAAAACATGCACTTGGGGTTTGAACCGTGAAACTTAAGAATGGCGGCGACTGCTTTACCAAATGCGCCATTTAGAAGTTAGAAGTAGACTTCAAATTATGCATCTCTTTTAATAGCTAACCTAGTTCGCATGTGTGTGTGACAGCTTCGTGTTTGTACACAAATTGAAATGACACCAACTTTTGATGCAATGTTTTAATATGATATCTGCAGTAAATACTTCAAAATTGTAGCTTAACTTAAAGATAATGTATGTAAGATTTCGCCACCTAACGTTTCACTGGGTCAGAACTCAACACTAAACGAATAAATGGAAAAAAATACGAAAACTGCAGAAGTAACGCCATCTGCTGACGCAGCGTTACCTAGCTGACTGACACGCATCACCTTAATATAGAGAAATGCCGCGAGAGCAAGGCTAGTAAGGCCGAAATATGCACAAAATGATCATATCATTTATTTATTTGTACACAATAGAACACAGAAAGAAACACACAAAGAAATCAGACAGTACAGGTAAGCTTATCTCTAAAAAAGAGATTTCTTCCAGCTGACCATGTGCTTCTTTGAACTTCAATGAACGGCGGGAAAATCCATGTAGCGATCCAGTCAGAAATGTCTTAACAGGCGACATGCGGACTCGTGTAATTTAGTGCTGAGGGCGTGTCTACCTTATTTCTATGTTCCGTGGGCATTACTTTTTAAGAGTACAAACGGAAGCGAATATGTATTTTAATATTAATGAGATTATTTTGATGAATGACGTCAGATTATCTTCAACTTAAATTAATAGGCATAAACTTCCTTCATTGCATATTTTTCAAAATTTTCTACATATAACTATGTAAATATAAACATTTGTTTTGTAATTAAGCATGTTGTTGTATATTATATAAAATGGTATATTGTTATTACTTATTTATTATTATTTCTAGTTATATAGTGTTTAGTCTATCTTTTTAGGGTTATGTATACGTTTTTACAATAAAATACCAGATATTTTGAATTTGTCAGAACACAAATTTAAAGCTCACGTGAGATTAATGATCGCCTTAATGATAAAAATGCCTGGTATTAAATGTGTTCCTATAATTATTAAGTAACTTGTAATGTATTGATTGATTTAAAAGATGTGTTGCTGTTGCAGTTTCTTCAACAAGTTTATCCATGATAATTACGCTGAATAAATGATTCTGATTCTATGTTTTGCACCCGACATCTCTCAACTCTTACTTAGGTTACTAAACTTATTAGGTTACCTAGAAGAAATTAATGAAAATAATGGCGCAATTTCGTTTTTAAGTACGAATTCATAAGCACATCATTTTATGTGTAGAATATGATTGTTAATCTGTTTACAAATTGTCAATTGAATGTTCCTGATTCGATAGAACTCGATAACAAAGTATCGATTCGCTGACGTTTTTCACGCTTACTTCACACAACTCGCCACGCCTTTACATTGTTTCACTGAATGGTAATTCGATACCACATCAATCGTATCATTTCTAAAGTTATTCAATTCGGTTCTTCGGTTAATTATTAATTTAATTAATATATAATTTATTTCACAGCAAAGGATATGTTCTTCTTCTTCTCTCGTGTGAATGGTGAGAGGTGGCCATTTACCAACCTCATTAACCCTGGGGTCATCTTACTATACCTCGGCCTACCTCTTCGGGGATACAGGCGCGATGCTGTGTGTTATGTTAAGCTTACAACGGTTTCACTTTTTTACATAAATACATACATACAAAAACTCACGCTTATTTCCTACCGGGGTAAGTAGGGACTAATGCTTCGATCCTGACACACTTCTTTTCGTTCCTCCACATTCATCAATCGCTTCATACGCGCACGCAGGTTCAGAGTAGATCGCACTAAACCTTTTCTAAGGACATCTCCAACTTGGTCAATGTCCTTTACATAAATAATTATTTAAATATAAATATAAGGCGAGGTTGGCCTATGAAAGCAGAGCAATAAAACGCATTTGCCTATCTTCCGTTACACACATTATAACACTTTTTACACAAGCAAGAACCTCATATTATATCCATGGTGAGGCTAACAAAAAACCCGATCGTTGAACAATTGTGTCTCATCACGTGAAGAAGGGGCCCCTTCTGTTTTATTACCATTCGACAGACATCATTGGGATCACATTGGGACGGCATTGGCGGCATCACACATAAAATTAAGCCACGCCCAACGTAAGCCAAATGGTACTTATAAATTATATAAACAATTGGCTATCGACCACTAGAGACGGCGATGCGGTTCACCTTCTATACGTTGGTCAGTGAAACGTGGGTGGTTAGTTCATCAAGCGATGGTTATACCTCTGGCATAGAATAAGGAATAACATACTACATATAGAACGGCAACTCTCCGCTCCTCACCAGCGGCTAAGCTAGATTTACCCCGAAAAATGAGACTGGTTTTACACATCTTTTAATTCTATTTCTAAATTAGCATTGTATAATATCTCTAACCTATCACGCACGTTGGCCTAACAAACCTCGGTGGGGCGTGGGTACTTAGTTCATCTTGCGATGGATGTCCCTCTGACTACCCCATTGGGATATAATCCTGAGCTTATGTTATGTTGTTTTATTGGCCCAGTTATCTAGCCTATAGCTATTGTAGTGAGATAATTTGTGATAAGTTTCGTATGAAGTCCTAAGATGGATGAATGAATCGTATGAGTAACGGTCCATTTTGGTACACAAATACACAATCCCGCTGTCGGTTAAAACGACATACCCAGGAAGACAAGTATCCCATGTAATTGTGGCTAAAAGTACAAGATTAGGGAGGTAAAATCCAAAATGGCGGATAGGACTGAAATGCTCTCTAACCACTCAACTTTACTGTTCCAAGAGAACGCTGAAGTGGCAAAAAATATCGATGTTCTTTTTTTAATCATGTAACCTAAATGTCACGGAAAGTTATAACACAAATATGAGAAAAAATTGCGGCGTAAGTTTAGAATCCGTTATGTCTATTCGTTATAGAACCGTATAATAAGCACGGATATAAACTGGGGGATAAAAAAAACGACTAAATGAGATACTTTTTACGAAACGTCAATACGAAAGTTTTCTTTGGAGTTTGTATGGATATACTTTCCCGTTTACAACGACGAATGATTATCACGTGTTCAGCGGTGAAGGAAACATCGTGAGGAAACCCACATTCCCGAGAAATGCATTTTCAGAGGTATGTGACCTAACATGTAATGGGCTGGTTTTTCCTTCGCGGGTTGGAAGTTCAGACAGGCAGTCGCTTAAAAATCAGGACCTGTCAAATCATCAGGTTAGGTAATAATGCTAGGGAGATGATGACTTTTCTGTGACGTCATCAATAAAAGCGGTCAAACGTCGTGCTCATTGTTACTTAAGGCATAAATCTGTACCGTCGGTGAAAAGTAATACAAGTCCAAAATTGAAGTTTTGAGAAAATCGAGTTTAAAGTTAAAAATATTCTAGCTCGTGACTTATAAGGAATAATGGAACAGAAGTTATATGTGTCGATAGGTGATGATGGAAGGTTTCTTTTCTAATATTTAGTTATATTTAGAACCTAAACAGAAATGGTAGAGGATCAAAATAAATTACATGTATCAGTTGACACCAACTTTTATACTGTGTAAATTGATACAAGTCTACATATACCTTTTTACACACATAACTATACAAAAGTCATCGTTGATATATCATATTTTCAATTAATAATTTTACAGTCTTATTGTACATAAAACAAAATGTCTTGGAAGAAAGTTTATTTTATGAAGTTGTAGAAAGGCAAAATTCTATTTATTTTCTTTAAAAAGTAAAGAAACGTAACTTATATCAATTGACACAAACGATAAAACTATAACGAATTTGTGTCAAGTGGTATAACTTGATTTATTTTTTCGGTTTTATTGTGTAAAATGATACATGTTTTTACGAATTTCTAGTAATAAATACATATAAAGATGGTACACGTATAATATATATAGTGTAAGGTGGCGATAATAAAATATTTTGTTATGATTTTACTCTCAAAACTCATAAATAACCGGTCAAAACCACCACTGCTGCCCGCTACAAACACATTTTGTCCACCACACTACGTCCCTAATCAAAACCATTGTTGGTTCATCTTACAAATTCAATTATGATAATATTTCCACCCCTAACAAATAAAGGTAAGAGGAATCATATTAAGACTGGTCATTAGGAATGTTTCGGGCTAGCCTGGCAGCACGGCCTGGAGATAAAAGTGATGTACCTACGTACTTTTAAACCAAAATCACACAAACTGGTTAGTGTTACTTCATTCCTGCTGAAACTATTTAAAAGATTACAACTCATTCCACAATCAAAATCCCCTAAAGTATACATGTATCACGAAGAAAATGAGCAAAGCTTGCCCGGCGATCGAAGGGCGCATTTCCACAGAGGTTTTGATAATTCAATACTTCGAATTATTAAAATTCCCGGTCTAATGGTAGCCCGCAACATTGACAGAACCATAAACGAAGTCGAATCAATGTTGACGATAAGAATAGGTAGAGAAAATGAAGATCATTGATTCACCTTCAAACCTATAGGTTACACAGGGCTATCCTCAGGGTAGGTCTTATCACCTTTACCATGGTCTGTTATGGTTAAGCTAAATGAGTTCGTTTCCACAAAACTTTAGACGTAAGCACACGTTCCGCGTATCCTCGCGTATGGACCACTATTGTGAAGTGGGCAACTTCCCACTATATCATCATCATCCTCCTGCCTTTATTCCACTCTAGTTGGGGTCGGCACAACATGTATGGACAAATGTCCCATATCTAATGTTACTTTAATGGGCTCAGTTTTCCGCATAAACGCAAGTGGTCCATTATGCGTGCTTTTGTTGACTATGTAAGCCAACCAGCTCCTTTCAGAAGCTCAAATACCTCCTGGGATTTCTACAAACTTTGTGACCTGGTTTAATTAAGGGGTTGTGCCCGTGGTGTTGCCAATTATTTATTCTAATCTAATTTATCCTACAAGATCCCACTGCTGGGCAAAGGCCTCCCCTTCCTCTTTCCATTTTTCACGGTCCTGTGCGTAATTCTCTCTTATATAATCAAAATACAGAAAAAACAATTTAACGGTGGTGCACAGAGTTCAGAGTAGTTGTTCCCTTTATAAAGACGAGAAAGCTCGACCAATTATTTACACCATTCAACGCGTTTGAGAAACTGGTAATCTTCTCTTGAGAAGATGTGGCAGATCCCGATGCTGCCGATGCCAAGCTGGATCCCAGTGGGACCTTAAACCCAAAAGTATGTACGATCATCTACAGCTGTGTAGGTTCAAAAATACCACTACCGGCGCTTGCATCAAAGATCTAACCAGCGTGTATTGAATGGCTTGCATATTAATTGGCGCTTGATAATATTTGGAGCTATTATTTCACGTCTACAACCTCCTTAGCAATGAAAGCAGCGTTCAATCTGCCACCGCTTAACCTGCATGTAATCAAGAAAACTATGTAAAACAGCTATGCTTCGAGCTAAGGGAAGGAGACTAATGACAGTATGACAAATCTCAAATACCTCTTGACTAACCCTGCCATGGTGATATCGACGCCATGATCAGGACTTACAACTTATTGAGGTACTATTATTAAGTACTACAAGGCGGTTATAACAGAAAGAGAAAAAACACGGTTTGGTCTGAAGTACTAACGTAACCTATACCCATTCGCAATGCGGATCAGATATGGTTTGCTGTGGCTCTAGACAAAATGGCTTCCCATAGACAGGTTTATGCGGAGGTTACCCTAAGATACACACTGGTGGCGCATAGAATCGAACTTGTATGTATCATTATACACGACATGTTATTGATATCCAAGATCGTATTTTCTGAAATATTTTGATATATATTAATTTATATTACTTTTCACGAAAAAATAAATTTGGTGTTTGATGTTACAACTAAAATTATATCATTAAACACGGACCGTGAGAATTCAAGCATGGCGTGTATTTTAATATATCTTGAGTTGCATTTACTTACACCAAAATATTTAATGAAAATCTTCATTTCACTTTGATGCAAGTTAAGATGAATTATGTTACACGTGTTATAACAGCATGAATCCTTCACAAACAGTACTTATATCACTTTACACAAAAATTATCTCCGTATTTATAATAGCTACAGTTACGAGAATTAGACAGAAAGAAAGAGAATTTTTCGAACATGAAGTGTGTGCTAATAACTCAAAAGTGATACAACTCGAGTTGTATTACTTTTCACCGACGGTACAGAAATAAAATTCGAAAATAAGTCGAAAAGTAAAATGAGATTGTTTCTGATCATCTTAGACTGGCTTCTATTTCGAGAATCATCTCTTCTAACTTGTGGGTTGTGAGGTGGATTACCAACCTCATCGATTGGTGTCAGAGTTATTATTGAGCCGCCATGGCTCATGTAACGTCTACGTACTTACCTTCCGAGGTACGGATCATTTTACTTTTGGACAATCGGGTGATCAGCCTAGGTATGCCTTACACAGGATGTTAGTGACATCGTAACGAAAACTTTGAGGGATGATTCAGACCATGAGTCTGAGTTGTTCTCAAAAACTTGATATTAACTCAGAATCATGGTGAATCATCATCCCCCTCCGTATTCGTTACGATGTCACTAACACCCTGTATACTATGCATAGAAAATGAATACCACAAAAATACTTCTCGTGGCTAAACTATGACTAAAACCGGAATAGGATTTCATACACCAAGAAGATGGCCACAACAATATAAAACAAACGAAATAATTATATATCATGTTATGGCATAATAATATTAGCCCCGATATAGTAAGTATGACGTCATGCGATAATCAACTGAATTGCTTTGAATGAAACTAAACGTAACTAGTCCCGGCTGCGTTTAGTTTCTACAATAAATTTCAATTAGTAGAAACTTTTAAAAATATGAAAAATGTTGTATGAAGTTAACTTTCTTATTGTTTATAACTAGCGTCTCGAACTGGGTTTGCCTTGATAAAACTGTACTCTACAGCCTTAGGAGTTATGTTCATTACAATAACAAACCACATGCAAATTCATTTAGTGGTTTTCGAGATCAACCCGAATGTACAGACAACAAACTCTCTAAATATATATATTTTTTATTAGTTTTGTGCTCTTATTTTTCTCTCTCTGTTTATATAAGTGTTTTGCATAAGTACCTATTTTTTATGGGTATAAGTCATAACTGTAACATCATATTTACGAAGAAAAGCGACTAAACGCTTAGCTAATCAATCCGACAATTATGCGCGAAATGGTATAACCGTAAAAATGCCTATAAATGACATAATGTGACGGACATAACGCCACTGGCGGCGCGAAAGGACGACAAAAGGGCGCTACACACACAATGCAACATATGACGTCATTATTTTGTGTATCGACGCCTTAAAATAAAAACCACGTAAACGACTTTTTGAAAAATAATATTCTAATGTAATTTTCTTCAACAACACCTCGATTTTTTTTTTCAATTAATTTTAACTCGGGTAAAAATTGAGACCGTATTTTTAAAAAAATAAACTAGCTTGCCTATTGCGAGGTTTCATGTTCATATTCCTTTATTGCATGTCACAAACATAAATTAAGGTGGAACATAGTAAGAAGGTACATGTGACGCCCTGTAAGGCACGGCAATATAAATGAGGCAAATTTTTGTTAACAAAAATCACATTCGAATGCGATTTTTTAAAAAGGCCCTTATTTCGTTTTGATAATAAGGCGACGATATAGATACATACTTAAAGAAAAAAAAACTTTTCTTTTTTAATTATAATCAGGTATAAAAATCGTCAACGAAGATAGTATCAAAGGCACTTTAGTAATAAATAGGTTACCATTCGAATACCTATGATGTGCCAGTTAAAGAAACATGAAATTCAAAAACGTTTCTAGCAAAAATAATTACCTTATTCACGTGCTACAATAGTTATATAATAGAGACACAACAGAACAGTCCCTGAGAGGAAAATGAATAAAAGATAAAGCAAATTTCCAAGTGAAAAGAGATGGAAAAATGTTTCTTTAGCAAACAAACGGTACAACTTTGGAATACGAACCTTATAACAACTGTAGCAGAATGAACACGTCGTGTATATTATCTTCATTATATATCTTCAACGCTAGCCAACACGTCATAACATTCTTAAAAAAAAAGAAACAATAAAGAAGAAGAGGAAGAAGGAGGAAGTAGAAAGAAATAAAGAATTTGAAGCCACTATGATTGACCGTTTTTACGTTTATCCCGCTCATGAAGTTTTGAATTAATTATAAAGGAACAAATAAAAAAAAATGCATTTATTAAAATAGCTGTACTATATTGTGTACATCAAGTTTCGTATTAATTTATAACTATATTGACGGAGCAAATTGCTGTACTTTATTATGTCAAAACGGCCATCATTGCGTGCTTGTTTAGGTATAGTATTTCCACTTCATTTTTCACTCAAAACAAAGTCACTGTAAATCAAATTATGCGATTTGTACTTTAGAACCTTGTCACAATGAGTATCGTCACTATAATCAGGCAGCTTTAAATTACAATTTAATAATTAAATAAATTATTTTAACACATTTTTAGTGTGAAAAGGTTCTAATCATAACATTTTGTCGCCACTTGTTATAAGATTTGACTCGGATATTTTCATTCACTACTTGATCGAAAAAGGCATTTCATCGAAATCAATATTCATACACACATAAGTAATTCGAATACTGAATAAAAAAAACAATGGACTAATATGGGTGAAATTATAATCCAGACTGAAACCGCAAAATGCCGTTCGCCATCTAGAAATGAATGACCAGTGCCTAGTATAGAAGGTAACTGGATTTTGTCAATACCAAACCTAGGTTACATAAATTACGTTAAAGAGATTTGCAAAGAAAACTTTGTATTGGGGTTCCGTGAGAGTGTAATAATAAAACATTGACAATACCAGACCTAAATTGATACTTAATCGATTCAATTATTATAAAAATTCAATTTAATTATTTATTTGTATTATTAATTATTTAAATATTATTATTATTTTAATTATTAGTATAATTATGGTTTATGTAGGCACACGCTGTTTGAGTCAATTTATATTGCATTATTTACTGATACCCGTATTGCACCGTCCCCGGCTCCAATATTTAGCAAGTTATTTCACTCTAAAGTTGCCTGGAAGAAATTGCTATTTAACAAGAAGGCCGCCGATTGTGCTTTTCTTGTCACTTTTGTAATTGTTTTTAATGTTGTATGCAATAAAGCGTTTTTGTATTGTATTGTAATTATCTGTATATATAACAAAAGGTAGTATAATAGAATTGTGTGCTTTAATACCAAATGACAATAAAAAAAATATATTTTTCTACTCCTCTACTTTAATCTGGCATTTAAATAACCAAAAAGTCTAATATAAGTACATACATAATTAAACTCTTTGAAAAAGTGTACGCTCTATGGCCTATAAAAGCATTGTTTACAAAGTGTAACTGTACTATAATGTCGCCAAAAAAGCATTGTTGTTGTTTTTTTTTTTTTTGACCTGGAAACTGGCACCTTTACTTTGTTTGGTGCCATAGATATACTATAAAAAAAAGTATACATTTGCCGCCATTTTCCCGCGCGTTGGAAAATAAATTGGAAAATTTTTGTGTTTCGTTTAAAATGACGTCGTCGTAGAAAAAGTATTGTATGCAACGTTGTATAACTAGGTCAAAAAATGCTCGTGGCGTCTCTTATTGCGATGTTCGCCAAGGCTCACATCGCAACTCACGCCACTCGCATTTTTTGACCCTTCTTATACAACTGTTGCATAAAATACTATATCGAACAACTAGATCCATTTGGTTAGTAACAAACTTAAGAACTATGTTAGTAATTGTATTTTTTGTTGAATGGCCCCGATTCCTGCAGACACCTCTTAATTTTATTTTACGTTATACCGGTCATTTTCTTATCCACAGAAAAGGTGAAGGACGGATGATTGACAAATGTTAATTTTAAAATGAATTAATAACCCGGACGAATAAAATAGGCATCTCGCTCACATGCAACCCCAGGTTTGACGTGTGCTGTCTACTTAATTCTGTTGGGTTATTGGCCAATATAAAATTATGGCAGGGTTTTTGAATTCCAGCCTAAAATTAACGTATGTTCTATAAATTTTACGCCTGTTGATTAGCCGTCCCTTTTCTTTTCGGCGGATAAGAAAATGACAAGTATAACTTAAAATACAATTAGATGGCGTGTACAAGAATTAACACAAATACCGAAGTAAAATTATTTCATTTCATCTGAAAACATTAAAATTAATAAGTAAAATTCAGCTTGCTTATTCGCCATCTTTGCTGTAAAGTTGTTTCTAACTTCAGACATTAATAAGCTGTGCTCATTACGACTTCAGGTTTACTTTCAATATTACTTTTTCGCTATTTCTATTGTACTTAAGACTTGAGTAATTTTAATTAAAAAACAGTCACACTGCTTTCATAGCTGGCTTTGTTTGAATACCCTTTATAACCTTTCAGATATTTATTAAAATATATCTACCGTTTCAAAGTATTGAAACAAAAACAAGCGTAAAATGTTCATACACAGAAATGGAACAATAAATCACTTTAAAACCCAACTGAATTAAAAACCATATAAAATCCACGGATCCCCAAATCCATTCAGAGTACGGCTTTAAATACCAATAAGTTTGCCGGGGGTAGATTTAAAATTTGCATAATTTCATTACGTGAACCTGAAAAACGTCAGTAGGGTTCAGGTGCTCTAACGGAATGCACGTGCGCTCTTTTTAGTGCAATTTATTTACTAGTCTAATTAAAGACTTTCCCTGCGGGCTACTGGCAGCCGCTGAGGGTCTCATTTTATGTAATTAGAAAAAAAAACAAGAGAAAACAACGGACAATTTTATCTTAATGAATCAGCCAGGATTGAACCATTCCCTCGAAGAGGCTGAGAACGCACATAGCAACTCCTTAAATGGTGGTGGTGTAACTGGTCACCAGTCAGCGCACGTACCACGGGCGTGTTACGAAACCGCAACGATTAAATCTAGACGCCTCTTTAGTTTCATGCTTTCCTGGTACATGGTAAATGCCAATTTTTATTATGTCCCCATAAGTTATTATTGGGAAAAAAATAGGTACATTACTTACACCACATGTCATTGCTTAAACCACAGTTCACGTTTCAAATACATTTGTGACACACAAATTGTTCAAGATACGAAAATTAAATGAGGAATTAGTTGAAACTGTGTGTGTACTAAAGTCAATTCTTTTATTTGCAAAAAATAGCAGAGTAGTTCAGCATTGTTTTATTTAAAAAAAAAATAGGTTTGCGTTTGAACAAACAAAAATGCTTATTCACAATCATCTCGTTATGTATTATAGTAGTTTAAGTTAGGTTATTAGCTTGTAGGCCAGATTATAATATTAGAAAGCATATATTTAAGTACTTTCAAAACTTTATTTCGTCATCCCCCTAGCATTATCCCGTTTTTCACAGGGTGCGCTTACCTAACCTGAAGATTTGACAGGTCCGGTTTTTTACAGAAGCGACTGCCTGTCTGACTTTCCAACCCGCAAAGGGAAAACTAACCCAATACAGGTTAGGTCACATAGCTCCGAAAATATAGTTCACGGGAATGTGGGTTTTAAAACTTTATTTAAATTAAATTAAAAACTATTTGCTATAGCTATAACCATCACATTGTACAGCCTCCACATACCGACATCATGAATAAACCGTTACTGTTAAATTTTCATCATCGAGTTACGCAACTTTTTCGCAACTTTAAATTCCGAACCGAAATGGCTTGAACAAGGACTTGATTTGCGCACAGTCCGCTGTAAAAACATAATATAAGCTTTCGACTATATTCCAATTGGGGTAGTCAGCCTTACATAAATAGCAAGATGAACTAAGTACCCACACCTCACCGAACTTTCTGTTAGACGTGATAGGTGGTGAGCCGTATCGACGCGACGTCCTAAAATGGTCGAGCAAACTGTGTTATTATAATAACCCAATTGGGGTAGACTATAACAGTCGTGTGATGCCAAATACTCTTGTTGGATACGTTCAACATCAAGTTTTATAATGAAGCACTTTTAGAAGTATTCTTAATTTGAACGCAACATAATGATAAGACGACTTTCCTCTTGGCAAGGGACAATACCAATACAGCCATTCAACCTGTAACAAAAGTCGTTTGCTAATGGTATTTTGTCTACGTTTACCTTTTGAAGGCCGACTGTATGAACCCCTGATCGGGCCGAATCAATATCCCGTGCTCGAAATTTTACTCCTCTCGAATTTTATTCAATTCCATATATTGCAAGACTCGCAAATTCAAATTGACAATGTGTGAACTTTGTATTAATTTTACACGCGTGCCTTTTTCATCGTACCGTTGCAGAATTTTTATGAGTAACTGTGAAATACATACTTACAAAACAAGGAACAAAAATAAAACTGCTATCCAAAATGGCAGACTAAGTATACGTTTTTACGATAAAACACCAGACAGTATTTAGAATCTGTTAGAAAATAAATTTAAAGCTCTTGTGAAGCTTACTTTATGTAAAAAAGCTTATTACAAGATTAATGATTACCTAAATGATAAAATATTAATGATGATATTAAATGCGTTCCTCTAGTTATTAAATAACTTGTAATGTATTTCATTGATTTAAAAGTTGTGTTGCTGTTGCAGTTTCTTGTCATTTCTTCTCCTCAGCCGTAACACATTGCGAAATGACGTAGATTCAAAAATGTTAAATTAGCCTTCAACAAGTTTATCTATGATAATTACGTTGAATAAATGATTCTGATTTCAGATTTCATGCAAATAGATGTTAAAAAAATAGTTCAACATTGAAGAAGTGTAATATTACGTTGCTCTATGTATATTTAGGGCTTCCTTCAACGGAAACAAAGCCTGAAAATAGATCAAGTGTGTCAGCTAAATAATTTACCTCGCCATTGGCCTCATTTCCTGCAGACACATCCTTTATGTTATTTTAAGTTATACCTGTCATTTTCTAATCCGCCGAAAAGGAAAGGAACGAATGATTGACAACTGGTAATTTTAAAATTAATGGTTAACCCGGGCGAATAAATAAGGCATCTGATTGACGTGTGCCGTCAACTTAATTTTGTCGGTTTATTGGCCAATATAAAAATTCGGAAGGGCATTTCAAATTTCTGCCTAAAATTGACGCGTGTTACATAAATTTTATGCCTGTCGATGCCTCGTTTTACCCACAATCATGATGAAACCTGTTGTTTCAAACGGGAAATTGAAAAAGAAATGGATAAAATACATTGAAAAGGATGTTTACATTCTCGTAATAATTTTACATGTTAAAACTGTTCTTCGCGAGGTTTTTGTTGTCTTTTTTAATTAAAACACAAAGTTTGCATTTCCATTTTTATAAAACGTATTTAAACTGGGTAATATTAAGGTTCAGTCCCACCCACATTGCTTGTATTCTACACGCGCTACGGTTCGTGGTACACCGTACACCGCCTGACCTTTGCAACGGACAAACTGTTTGATCATCACAAAACTTAGCAAATGTCATAGTTTAAATGTAAAAGAAAGGTCATTATGTCTTGAACTACACAAGGTTTCACGTGCCAGCTACTTTACTATCGTACCTCTGACTACCCCAATGGGGATATAGTCGTGAACTTATGTTACTTCATTAGCGAATATGGCTACAGGTTGGCTTTGCGGGCATCAGCGTCTCTGGTATGTACAGTCATGAGTAATATTATATACCCACTTTAGAACCCTGTCGCACTATCATATTTGACATTTAATAAGACTTAAGGTTTAATTTGTCAAAAAGTTAATGTGACACATTAACTTTTTTTTGAAGTAGTGACTGGGACCAACGGCTTAATCTTTCGAACGCCGGAACGCGGATCTCGACCAGACACAATGTAAAATCTATTGTGTCTGGTATCTCGGCATATGAGAGGTTAACGTGCCTTCTGAAGGACGGATCATCGTACATTCGGACAATCAAGTGATCAGCCTGTAATGTCCTAACCAAGCTAGCGATCACAAAGTGATTTTTGTGACATGTCCCCACCGGGATTCGAACCCGGGGCCTCGTATTCTATGCTATAGGATAAGGAGTAATAACAGCGTCATAGTCCTTAGATATTGTAACTGGTATCATAATCATAACGTGTAATAGTGTGACCTCAGGAACCTTGCGGTATATCGTTATATGGATACGGGGAATCGGTTCGTATCACATTACCTTGTGAGTATTGGAAATTTTAAAATGCTCTCGTAGCATTTTATACATAAGCAGGGAACATAATATGTACAATCAAAGAGCAAAAGTTCAGTCACTGAGCCCAGCGAATTATTCGTCAAATTGTGGTGAAATTATGAACCATTAGTTGTCATAATTTTAAATTTATGTTTTGTACGTGTTTTTGGTCTATTACAGAAACGACATGTAACCGAGAGGTCTTATGTGCAACCAGTTAATTTATCACTTTGCAAGAAACTGATTGGACTTCTGCATCTTAACGTACCTACGGTCACGAGCACTAATATGTATACACTTTGATACCATGTCACATTAACTTTTTTGACAAATTAAACCGTAAGTCTCATTAATTGTCAAATATGATAGAGCGACAGGGTTCTGAAGTGGGTACATGATATTGCTCATGACCGTACAAAGGTGCTACGAATATCTTGGACGAAGGAACGAAGGAACCTATATAGGCTGGTGTATTATGTATGTCTAGCAGCCATTAAGACGTCTAGACTACATTCGCGGCCAAACTAGGGACTCATTCGTAGGAAAATAGACCGCAACGCGGAGTATTGAAAACTAATCTTCAAGTACGTTAAATACCCTTTATTGCACATGAACACAACTTTCTTTTGACGTGACTTAATGTAGATTTGCCGCATATGCATAAAAAACGGAAAAACGAAAACGTTTTTGTCACCTATAGGTCTGCCTTTATCTAGTAATCAGAGTTTCATAATTAGACTTTGACCTAGGAAAGTATCCAATTCTATCTAATGACAAGTTCCAAACCAACCCATTAGCGATGAATGTACAAAACCTGAACAATGTAAATTAAAAACCCGGGCCATTTTCCCGATAATTTCCTCAATTAATTGTTGAAAGCATTTACATAATTACAGTTTTGCTAATAACAAAAGCGGCATTGAATTAGTGGAACAAAATAGCTTAGCTGTAATCATTACAATATTCTACATAATAGCCTTCGTTAGGTAAAATATCACCAGCAGCAGTGGGCGTCGTACGGCTGATAATGATGAGGTAAAATATAGTTTAATTTTAAGGGTTCTGTGCCGAGGTTATTCTTGCAGATACCCCGCCTCGGCTATACAGGTTGTGAGAAGCTGCAATAGTTTTAGCCGGTACGAGACGTTCGACAAAAAATATTTATGTGAAAATTGACGATTCAAAGAGTGAGTATTGCGGCACGAAGGGTGGTGGTGAGTAGTAGCAGGAGAGTAGGATGAGTGGTAATGGCGAAGGAACCGGTAAACACCAACAGAAATACACAGTTTATTAATTAAGCACTTCACAAACAAGAACTTAACGGCAGACCCGCACAATACCAGCGTCGTGGCTATGCTGAGCGAGGTCCTTTTATTCCGGACTCCATCGCAGATGATCGGGCCGTCAGTGCGTTGCATTTAGGACACTTACTTTTATTATTAATATTAGTTTTATGATTTTGGTTTGATTTTCTTTTTGTTTCGGATTTTTTTTCTGTGTATTGATTTCCTTGTGGTTTCTGTCCTATGTCGAATGTAATGTACCTGTCTGTCTGTGTCTGTTGTGTCCGGAAGTAATCAATGTTTCTTTCTTTCTTTCTTTAACGAAATTATACGATGCTATATAAAACACGATGAAGAATTTATGATCACAATTAAAGTTAGTGGGCACGGCCAGAGCTAAGCAGTATAGATGTTGCACTTATCAAGGTCGGGAATGTGATGCTAAAAAAAAATGCGTCAGCGAAAATAAAAGGAATTGTGGAATAGAATGAGAATTTCGAATTTTATAATGATTGATGGTAAGAAGGAGAGGCCAGTATGCGCAGAGTTTGTACTCTGCTACAGTATGTTACCTAATGTATAAAGATATTTTTGAGTTTGAAACATTTAGATGATAGAATTGCGAAAGCGGTGTATATGAAGCGAAATTGGAGATGTCCTTAGAAAAGGTTTAGTACGGTCTACTCTGAACCGGCGTGCGTGTATGAAGCGATTGATGAATGTGGAGGAAGCAAGAGCAGTGTGTCAGGATCTAAGCAAATGGAATTCTATAGTCTCTAATTACCCCGGTGGGAAATAGGCGTGAGTTTGTGTTGAAAACATCTGCAATGAATCTGACAAGCAACGCCGGTGGCACACGAATGTCCGACCGATCCAATCCTTCTCTGTGACATACCACACCCCAGCAATAAGTTCCAATGGCAGCATCAATTTGTCTACCACGTTCGGAAACTATTTGTCCTGTTCTGGGAACAGTTGGAAGTTCGGAAACGCGCGATGGCGGTATACTTGGAAATTACTCTGTTGTAATTGTAAACTTGTGTCGTGTTTGGCGACCATTTTTGTCGCGGTGGCTATTGCTTGTAAACTAAACTTATTTCAACTATATCAAAACTATGGTGCTAATTCCTGTTGACACCACCTAATTTTATTTCAAGTTATTACTGTCATTTTCTTATCCGTCGAAAAGGAAAGGGACGGGTAATCGACAAGCATAAAATTTATGGAACACACGTCAATTTTATTTTAGGCCGAAATCTAAAACAACCCTCTAAACATTTTACATCGGCCAACAGCCCGATACACTCACATTCGCTAAGGAATTTTTCTAAAAAAGCGTCCTAATCGTGTTGTAAATGCGTATATATTAAGTTATGTAGACAGTATTACTTCGTTCTCTCAAATTAAAATTTTGTAGCTTTTCAAATAAATGGCAATATCCGTTCTACAGTGTGACAATAAGCGCCGCGGACACATTTTTCAGATATTGGTTGCCTATTTGTTATACAAGGTCTATGTATCCGGCATCTATTCCAAGGAAACACTTTTCAAAATGTCTTCTTTTTAACGAAATATCTTCAAAGATATCTAATAAAAACAATGGGAGCAGAATGTCGTGTTTAGAGTTCGTTCCTCTCTGTATCATATGGCTATTTTCGTTTTCCTACTTTGTGAGCTACTAATAATAATTCCTAGCTGCGTCTCTCGATGCAGTGGAACTATGCTCAATATTATACTAGCTAGACTAGAAAGTTCTAGAGGACGCCAGATAATAAGGCTGCATACTCAGGATGCAAATAAGCAATAAGGTCGCCCAAATTGTACTGTACTCATGTGTTATGTCTGGTTGTAAAATTAAGTTCTGTGTAATGAAGTGTATTTGGTTTCATGCAAGAGTACCTTATTTCGTAATTTGCTTATCATCTTCGATATTCAAATTCGAAAATACATTTATTCAGTAACATGAAATATTGACACTTTGAATCGTCGAAATAAAAGATAAATTGCATCCACTATTGACACGAAATCTTAAGATGGACGCGTTGAAACATGGTATGGAAGATCAGCAATCCATCGTCTATCGTAATCATACGGGATACGATGTGAAGCCTTGACATATTTCTCCAACTAGATATTGACAATCAGCATAGTAGGTAACATTCTTATCGTGTGGGTTATGAGGTGGATTACCAACCTCACCAACCCTGGTGTCATTTCAGTGACCCGCCAAAGACCCCTGACATGGCTTATGTAACAACTACTTACATAAGTAAGAAGTAACCGGGACCAACGGCTTAACATGCCTTCCGAAGCACGGATCATTTTACTTTCGGACAATCAGGTGATCAGCCTGTAATGTCCTAACCAAACTAGGAATCACAAAGTGATTTTTGATATGTCCCCACCGAGATTTGAACCCGGGACCTCCGGATTGGGGTACACGTACGTACGCACGTATTCTTATTATTATTATTATTTCTGATAACACGTGCTGAATGGTGCGAACATGTTATTTGGAAGTTGGGAGTGTTAAAAAGTTTCAATTAATTAATTAGTTCCGCTACGTCGTGACAGGTCTGTTAAACTATGACCCATTAAACTATTTGTGGCATGTGTTTAGAGGGCATTATGTAGTGTGGTTCACGGAAGCAGATAACGAACAGGAGAAATAAATTGCAGTTCCTATGTAAAGCTTACGCAAAAAACTAAAGTACTAAGGTAGGAATATGCGTAATATTAATATATTACGCATATTCCTACCGTATAGTACTTTAGTTTTATGTAACACACTGTCTAGTATTTTTGATGTGAATGGCTTTTTCGGAAACAAATCTTAATTACTGTCCAAATGTTACTTCTTACTGACGTAAGTATGTCATGTAGTCGTTATGAGCCATGTCAGGTGCCTTTGGCGGCTCAATAATAACCCTGACACCAGGGTTGATGAGCTTGGTATTCCACCTCACAACCCACACGATAAGAAGATTAATATTCGACATTATTTAGTTTTAAGTTTACGCGGTTATTATCATAATTAAAGCACATAATAACGGGTTCTTACCGCGTTTAAATGGGGATATGAGACTCCCGATATTTCGACACTGTTGCAAGTCCCATGATCACGGGATGACTGATCGTTATTATGTGCTTTAATTCGACATTATTTACTCTAAAAACCTTGACTCCTCGTCATCATCTCCTTAGCATTATCCCGTTTTCACAGAGTCCGCTTACCTAACCTGAAGATTTGACAGGTCCGGTTTTTTACAGAAGCGACTGCCTGTCTGACCTTCCAACTCGTGAAGGGAAAATCAGCCCAATACAGGTCACATACCTCCAAAATGCATTTCTCGGGAATGTGGGTTTCCTTGCGATGTTTTCCTTCACCGCTGAGCACGTGATAATCATTTATGATCCAAACATGAATTCTAAAACAAATTCGACAATCATTAGTTTAGGCCTGTGTTGGACCTACGACCTTAAAGTGAGAGGCAAGCTGGGCTACCACGGCTCTAAAAAACCTTGACTAATCGTTTCTAAATTCCCGAAATGTTCCCGAAAATAATTTCAATGTAAACTGACGTCACAGTTTACAGTAGTCGAAGCTGTAATTATTTCGTATCAGGGGACAGCTCCACGCGCTTTCCATTGCCGCTAAAAATAACTCCATGCATCCTCTGACATAATTACGCTACTAAATCGGAAAACTGCATCTCGTTTCCCGCGTAAACGCTTTTAATAGACCTTTTCAAAATTGCCGACTATTTCATTGGAATCGTGCTTTATAAGTTTAAGTGCTTTTTGGCCTAGCCTGTCTGTTGAGGGGTCAATTAAGTTTACACCGCATTGAAATAACCGTTTCAAAGGAAATTTACATAATCAAATTATCTACTAAATACTAGTTGATAGAAAAGTGGCTGGGGTGTAAAAACGGCTACAGCACTTCAGTTGAAACCTAACAAACGATAATTCGTTTACACACATGCGTGAACAGCTGTTGATCTGGCTGCAAGGCGAGTTCAGCATTTGCATATCAAGAAATGGCGCGAAAAAAAAACATAAACAAAGGCGAAAGTGTGACGTAACTGAAATCATTCGTCCGTGTAAAAGTTCTAACGTGCGTTACTTTATGCATGAGATGACGTCCATATCTGCGTAAATAGGCGTTGCATATCGATCCAACGCGGGAAAACAATCGGTCAACGCCCGTTTTGGAGGGAAAATTAGAGATAATCAAATCAATCAAAATTAGACGAGATCTCGCTTCCTACCGGGAACGTTCTCAGAGTGGGAACATTGCCGTGAACGACACATTACTGGTCACAATGGCTCATAACGCTCAAACCCTTCCTATCTCGTTCGTTAGTCTCATCTTTACAATAACTTACAACGCGATATATTTATTCATTATACAGTATTCTACACGTACAATCAAAGATCAAAAGTGCAGTCACTGAGCCTAGCGAATTATTTGTAAACAGTTGTGAAATTATGAACCATTAGTTGTCATAATTATAAAATATATGTTTTTCTAGGTGTTTTGGTCTATTATTAGGAGATCTTAAGTCAACCAGTTCATATATTAGTTTACAAGAAACTGATTGGACTTTTGCACCTTATCGTACATTGTAAGAAATACGTAAGAAAGGAGGTACGTAATCAATGATGACACGGTCAATTAACATTTATCTATTTGTTACGTTTATACGGCAACTTTTAATCCATAGTAATATTATAAATGGGAAAGTGTGTGTGTGTGTGTGTATGTGTGTGTGTGTGTCTGTTTGTTTGTCCGTCTTTCACGGCAAAATGGAGTGTCGAACTGACGTGAATTTTTAAGTGGTGATAGTTGAAGGGATGGAGAGTGACATAGGCTATATTTTATCTCTTTCTAACCCCCATTTCCCTAAATTGGGGGGTGGAAGTTTGTATGGAGCATTCCGCAATTTTTAAGGTACCTAAAAATTGGTATATTATAGTTTATTTACTGAAGTTATTTTTTATAGTTGCGTTACGACGTTTTAGAAACGCTCACATTTACGTAAAAGATTTAAAGTTTAATAAAGAAACATTGTATCAAATAAAGATATTAAAAACCGCAACGGTTCGTTATTAATTTTGCAGTAGTTACATAAAAATGTGCTTGTTTAAAATTCATATGACCCACATTTTCTATATGTACTTACCTAACGAATGTAGTTTAGCTAGCAGTAGAATTATTTTTTTGTTTATTCGACGATTATAATAATAATTCTTCAGTGCAGTCGTGAACGTATTAATTAGTTTCAAATATTGTTTTTAATTAGTAATGACCAATCAAAAACATGTCGCTCGAGTCACCAACGGACGACGAGAAACCGTCGAGGAACAAAGAATTAAAACGCACACAAATTCACAACCTGCGACATAATATCATAGTTCCAATAAACACGGCAGAACGTAATACAAAGTATATTGTATTTTTTACGACAAATCCCCATTCCCGTTAATAGGACGATTACAAAAAGCTTAGGAATATTCAGACATTTTACAATAAGCCAATAATAAACTCAACATTTTCATTGGACGGTCACAGTAGCTAAAAGCATTCTGCACGTTGATTTAAGTCATTAATCATCAAATCATGAGAGGATGTTATCAAAGTTACAACTAATGAAAGCCGTATCAACATGTGCTGATTAAACAATCAATAAACTAGTGCAGTGTTTCATGATTCATCATTGTTTTTTGGTATAACAGTGAAAATTTATTAAGTAATATTAACATGATAATCATGTACAATTTCCCTCATAGGAAGCAAAACATTAACAGCTCTAAGAATAAAAATAATCAAAATTACATAATTGGTAAAGAGACCTAATCTTTTTATTTCGGGCACTCACTCACTAGTAACTAAAAATGTTACAATCTCTATCATGAAATTTTTATTTTTATACAATGACAGAGATGCGAAAAACATCTGTTTTGCGATAATCTATCTGGTTTTTAAACACCTACAAGTTTATCAGTAATACTGCAGTTTTGTACTTTATTATAAGAGCAACCAGTTTACATTTTCTAAAAATTTTGTTTCACATAACATATATTGTATGTCAGAATGATATAGTCATTAAGTTACTATAAAATTGTAAAACTAGTGAACTGGTTAAGAAATACAAAAACACAAAAGACTGGCGATATTAAATCTCAACTGAACTATAGTAGATACCTATTTAATTAATATACCTATTACAAGATTATTATCTACACATTTTAGCATTCAATGAAAAAATTGGCATCAAAAGTGTTGACTCTGTGACTCAATACCATTGCATTGTCATATTAAAATATCAACAGCTCTAATGCTTTTGTAATAGGAAACAAAACTATTATTTCTTTTACAGTTTAATGAGGAAAGATTTATAATTTATTGATTGAAATTTTGTATGTCATTATCCTTTATAATGTATTAGTATAATAATAACTTGGTGGTAGGATAATTTTGTTACTACACAGGACTGTGGTATCCAAATAAAACAATTCAAATGCTAAGTTAGTTTGAAAGTAATCAAATCAAAACAACAGTTTAACTGTGTTTTGAGAATAGAATTAAAACTTATAATAATAAGCTATTATATTTGTTGTTGTTTACAACACTACACTTATTATTAATAACTAATTAGTTAATTTAAGGTATAGATAGAGTACAAAATTCTTTTTGCATATCCTCTTGTAGGTATTAAAGTTGAACATTTTCAAATCATTTTTCTTTGTTATTTGTAGAATTTTATATTGAAATTTATTAGGTACCTAATTTAGACTCAAATTCATCAGTGACTACCTATATGTATTTATGGCACAATCGTTTGAATACCTATGCCTCTTTGGCATAGTTGATGATACTCATAGGATTTATTTTAATTTGAGCTGGCAATTTTCTAAATGTGTACTAAAATATAAATGTTTTCATTCATGATTACCTATGCACTACATGAGACGGCATGTATCATTTTGAGAATATATGTTCTTTTATAGTCTGCCATGCTACACTGCTCACACTTTCTAGCCACATCTAGGCTAAAACAGTTTGCACAATATTACCTGTCTCAATTATTGTTTTGTTATATTTTGTCTTATGTTGTGATACCTATTTGGATCTCACAGCGTGTAAAATAACTTTAATTCAAGACTGTACACAAATATTGCCTTTAGATATAATTTCTTATTAGTCCCTGAAGTAATAAGACTTTCTTATTGATCAATCTTTTTTCAGCACAAAAATGATTCATCATGATACTTATGCAAGATCTTCCAACATTTTCAATGGTAACTCTGATCAGAGGACAGTTAAAAATCCCATCATAGTTTGATGATATTATGACTCGAGTAATAAATAAAGAATCCACTAGCATTTAGCAGGAGTTATACCCTACTTCATCAAGTTATACAAATGATACAGGTTTACTCATGTTTGTGTTGACATTAGCAAGGTGTTAAGCCTCTATACTAGTGAATTCTTACTAGCTTTCAACTCTGGAGTGTCGGGCATATAATCTCCAAGCCAGAGGGGCTCAGGATGATCAAGTAAACAATACACTCGAGGGTTGAGGGTATAGCTGAAATGGACTTACCTTGAATATGGTCCTATTCTGCCGGGTCTGGGAAGGCACGGCGGACGCTGTGGTGGTGGCGGGCGCCGGGGCTGGCGCCGTCACGTGGTCCGCCGGCAAAGACTCCGGGACAGTCTGTAGAGTTGGTCGCATAGTCGTCGACATCGTCACAGTATAGTACCAGCACTTAACACTTCACTAGCCCGCCCGCACCGCTCGCATCCTCCGCCGCGGCCGCACGCGCAGTCCCGCCGGCTTCGACCCTCGCTCGCCCTCAGGACCTGACTTTTTCGACAGACGACCACCAACGCCCATCTAACCGCATTTTCCAACACAAAAATACATAGCGATACCCTACAGATTGCAGCTACAGACGCGATATCGATACCTATTTCACTTTCACGTATATGCTAACGATCGTCGAGATGGAAAACGGAAATAGACACGCAAAAAAGTATTAGAAAGCTTACGGTGTCTTCTGTCACATAAACACTATCGAGGAATTCGGCGTTTAGGTCCACACCGACGCGCAACGCGGATTCTCTAATTCGACCGGCACTCGCAAACGGTGATGAACCGCGTCGTGGACAAATACAAGTCCATTTAATATCAAAATTACTAAAGAATTCACTTTACTTCGCTAAAAGTCCTCACATTCTTGAATTCACTCTCAAGATGGCGGATTTTACCTACTCCTCGTAAATGGGCACAAGGCTGACACGAAAACATCAACCGGCTCTCTATCAATCCCTTTCTTTTGGTACCATGTGAAGAGAGATAGGCATATGTGAAAGAGTTCAACAACGATTTTGATAGGTTTAGAAGATACGTCACAGAAAACCAACCAATAGGACATGCGCAGAAATAACGAATTTCGTCTAAAGTGAACGCATCCATTCTGCGTTTAGTTGTTGCAAATCTTGACTTCATGTCATGATCATGCATGAACATGACTGTTTGTCGAATAATCTCACGCCCATAATCCTTAATGGAGTGAGCAGAGCCACAAGTAATCAGAACACAACTTCCAACGCAATGGCTTCTACGATCGAGTAATTAGTGCGTCGACCTTTCTATTTGGAGGTTCCGAATTAAATAAGAAACTTTGCAGATCGCGTTCCCCCAAAAAAATAGATGACGCTGTATACTTCTAACGCGATAATTGCCTATTTTATCATTGTTTGGGTACATATTTATTCGCATATGTATTATAATAGCAGAGACATACATAAAAGTAACTATTACCTACTTAATATTTGGATCAGATTTGTATAGCATTATATTGCTACCTATATTGCTTCTCTTTATTTTGGTCAGAATAATAATGATTGGAAGATGTGTTGTGCCTGAGTGTATTAATAAGGGTTGTCATTCTTACCCAGACAAAGATAAAAGATGCATAGTCTGTTATCCATGAAATTAGAAGGTTAAACGAAGAAAATATGTAAAGCCGAAAGTAGCTTGGAAAGTCCCTTATTAATATCGTACAAGCAGAGAAAGAGGTGGCTTTAAAAGAAACTGTGGCTTTGTTTTTGCTTAAGTCTACTAAACTTAAAAGACACAATAATTTTGTAACTTTTGGTGACATAGTGTCACAGTCTCATAATGCAAACAAAATAAAATATTTTATTGAATTTGCAACACCGTGATTTTTTTATACTGGCAACGACAAACGCCATTTTGAACAAAAATGGCTGCCTTGTTGTTGGCGACTGTTGAGCGCTTGTTTGTGAAATAAATATTTGTTTCTTTCTTTTATTATGAGTTCGATTAATTGGTTAAACGAGCTGTATTGGAGTTGGATTCCCCATTTAGTTAATTGGTAAGTGTCTCTATATCTTCATTCGCCAGAACATGTTAATAGAACGGGAACATCATTTGTGAACAGCTCAGCACAATGTGAGGTGCTTTTTCGAGCGCAAATTGCACATGTTTTTGTAGTAATACTTTGCAAATTAGTTAAATTAGAGCATGTATTGTCGTTTGCGGATTGATTAACGGTAGTAAAGCATCGAATAACATGATTTTACATAATTTGTGACCTTCCAATCGTAATGGACAGAAAAACAAAAGGTTGTACACGAAATCTATTGTTACGCGAATGTTCTTGATGTTTTCGCTATTTGTTGCTGAATATTAACATGATATTGACCTTCGTTCAAATGCCTAAAGTAAATCGTTTTGTGTATAAACATACGATATTGTCCCTAGGCAGACAATAAAAGTAGGTGAATGAACTCAATATTCGTTTCCACAAATAGAACCTTTGGTACTACGACTTTACCGATTTCCTATCCGCGTCATTCATCGAATTTATCTTTTCAAAGCTGTTAATGAACTATTTTCTTATCTTTATACATAATATATGTATAGACTAGACTAAGTGCCTATCAGTTTGCATTCTAGCCCTTTTTTCTTTTTTATTTGATAGGAAATGTGGTGTGGTATTTTTTCCACAGTGTTTTAGGTATTTTTAGTTTTATACTTATTGTTTTTTTCTAATTATTGGTAGAAAACTATATACCTACTGATACCTGAAGTTAATCATATTAAAACAAAAACTTATAATTAATTAAAAACACAACCTTCCTTACTATAAATCACATCAAAACCAAATATTTACAATGGCAATGATACAAAATGACCTCCACTTCTCAGAGACATTTCAATGAAAACCAGATGAATTCACAATTAAAAAAAACCTTCTGCAATACAATGGGGTCATTTAGTGTTTATATATAGGTAACCAGCTATATATAATATAATTTTACTGAAATTAAATAACCTACATCCAATAATACATTCTATATTTGTTTATAGGGCAGGTGAGCCGGTTGTGGCCACCGACCCCTTTGTGGCCATTTAGAACTTCAAATCGTTATAACTAAGGCAAAGACAAATATATTACTCTATGATTTACGGGAATAAAAATATCTAATATTGGCAATACTGATAGCGTTGACCGCTTTGATGTGTCAAACTTCACTTCAATCCAACAAGTCATTATTTTTTCACGATCGTCAATTGTTTTAAGTCTTAGCAAAAAAGCTAAGGCGAGCGGGTGAGTAATCAATCATTATTTTTTTAATCCTTCATATTTTTTTAATGTTTATGTTAATCCTTCATAAATAATACACTGTCTAAGTGGTACTAATGATATTTTATCGCTATTTGTTTATTAAGTGAGGTATGAGAGGTGGCCACTAGTGGAACGGAAATTAATGAATTTTCCCATCTTTGGCCACATGACTGGCCAAAAGTGGTGCTCGTAGAACCCCACTTTTGGCCATTTAGTTTTTATCGTGATTTTTCAACTTAATTACTTAGCTGTTTTGATATAAGTTATCTATTCATTTCCAGAGTTACGATTATAATGTCTCCATCGAAGCCAAATACTAAAAAAATCGGTGTCGTGAAAAGAAAATTGTTCCAGTACTCACCGCATAAAATAACATTAGCTTTGAACGCAATAAAGAATGGGATGCCCGTTGCCACAGCTAGTAGAGATTTTAACGTACCTCGAACGACTTTGCGTTTAAAGTTACTGAGATGGAAAAGTTTTTGCCCAACATTTATTTATAAAATCTTAAAATATAAGTACTTAAATTAAAGACTGCATACCTACCTGCAATATGATTAAGTATTATATAATATTTTTTTGTGATTTAGAACTATATTGATATTAATTTAAGCATAAACTTAAATTTAATAAGCAAATACAAATAAAAGTGTTATCACAAGTGTACCTAATTAATAAGAAGTAGGCTATAATTGTTTACTTTATTGCAAAGATAGGTTGCCAATATTGTTATTTAATTTTAAACAACGAATGTGCATCATACCTAGAGATAATTATAAGAATACCTTTCAAGACTGGTCATTATAATATTATAGATATCTACCTCGTATAGGTTAATGTTGATATCCTCAATTGTAATTTTAATTCAAGCTGAAATATTATATTTCATATTTGTCGTCAATATTATGTTAGCTATTTTTCTCTAAATAAAGACTGTTGGTCGTAAAATATGCGATTTTCGAATAAACTTTTTATTACTTTGAATTACCTGCTTTTTATTTTTGATGAATTTTGATGGCCAGAACTGACACATGACTGGGCCAGAAATGGGGTAAATCTGGCCAAAAATGGCACAAATTCCCATTTTTTTTTCTTTTCAACAGGATTATTTTTCCATTGAATCATTATGAAAAAAAATGTATCCTTAGGCTAGATTTATATATATTTAATCACTTTTTACAAGAAATATGTCCGTGATAACAAAAACTGCAAAATGATATAGCCTCAAAGTCTACAAAAGTCTTAAAATGGCCAAAACCGGGTCACCTGCCCTAACTGCTTGATAGTCTAGAGCTCTATCTATCTGATTGTATAGAGCTCTGATGGTATCTGGAGCTTATCTGCAAATAGTAGTATGGCTCTAATTCCGTCATCATCAATTTAAGAACCATGCTCTTGTCGGTGCAGCATTTTTGATGCTACTTTTTAGGCTTATGAACAACCTAAATTACTTTTTGGAATTAGCAAGTTCACTATTTAGGTCATTACAAAAGTAGTAGCCCATTTCTAGTAATAGATTCAATTCCACTTTACCTGTAACTCATTAGCGAAGTCAAACAATTACGCTGTTAATCGCTATTTATAGCTTCGCGTCCACAAACATTTTAGGGGTAGATTGCCACAAGTTCTCGTGCAAATAACTCTACCTGAGTTTTCTCTCATAAATATTTAGGACAAAGCAGTAGATTTGACTTTCAAATAGCACTGTGATAAGAAAGTACACAACATACATACATAAACTCACGCCTATTTCCCACCGGGGTAAGCAGAGACTATAGAATTCCATTTCCTTCGATCCTGACACACTTCTCTTGCTTCCTCCACATTCATCAATCGCTTCATACACGCACGCCGGTTCAGAGTATTAAACCTTTTCTAAGGACATCTCCAATTTGGTCATCGTAAGTCCTTCTCGGTCTTCCTCTGCCAGCTCTACCTACCTACGTAAGGAGAAATGTCTTTATTATTTTTTATAAAGGTACATACACAGCAATATGCTATATCACCCTGGACATTTCACACCAAACCTCGTTTTACACACACTCGCGAGAAAATTAAAACGAAAATATTTCTGATTCGGACGGGTCTTGTAGCCGCAGCTATTCAAGCCGCGACGATCGTGTTAACCATTACACCACCGAGTCCTGCTCCTGTGCATGCGAAATGCTTTCGATCTATGTATCGTCATTAAGCCGATGCCGGCGTCATCTATCTAGAATATTGAGTACTAATATTTTAAACCGACAAGTCTACAGTTACATAGATTAGTAGATTTAAACTTATCGTAAAGAAGACTGGTTTTTTTTTATAGCACTTACCCATGCTTAGGGAAACTCACAAAGAGAAAATTCAACTCGAAAAAAAATCCGCTCTGACGGGACTTGAACCCACAGCGCGTGTCAAGCCGGGACAAGCCGAGAAAACCACACGATGGCAATAGGGTAGTTTCCAACTAGTCCAATCAATTTCTTTGTACTAAACGTCGAATCACGAATTTACTATAGAATTTGTTTGAAAAAGCAACCTGTGACGTCACAAAAAAACGTGACAATGTCGCACTTATTATTACATTTTTCTTTATTAAAATTAATAAATAAGTTAAATACAAAAAAGGCAATGTTTTTTGTCAACTTTAAATCTGTCTTTATTCAATAATCACTTTCTGGTAGACCAAAGAGATAGGTGGTGACCGACCGGTCTATAATGGTGTTAGTGAAAACTGCACTTAAGATAAATTAATAACTCATTGGTGCAAATATAATGGAGAATACTCCACAACGCTGCTCCACTGCGGGTTGGTGGAGGTGTTTGGGCTAGAAGCCCGGGGCCAATGGCTTAGCGGCTTAAAATCAAATATCCACATAATGTAATATATTGCACACAAACAAAACGTACAAACAGCAGCACAGTCATGAGCAATATAATGTACCCACTTTAGAACCCTGTCTCACTATTATATTAAACATTTAATGAGACTTACGGTTGAATTTGTCAAAAAATTTTATGTGACATGGTTTCAAAGTGTACATATTAGTACACGTGACCGTATGACTGAAACACGAATTCAAACTCAAAACGTCGATTTCATTAGTTTAGACCCCGAGCCGGATTCGAACCCGTGATACTACGATATTAGTCACGCCTTCCGCGAACAACTTAGTAGATAGTAAGATTGTAAAGTTCCCTTTAAGCTTTTATTATGCAGCTGATGAGGGGAGTGTCCTATTTTGGGAAATACACGTTATTGGGGATAGATCCATGTCGCGTCTTAAACTCATCTGAATATAACCGCGTTTTATATAAGTCACCGATATATTTCCTATAATCACGCTTACTTCTTCTTCTATCCTGTGGGTTGTGAGGTGGATTATCAACCCTATCAACCCTGGTGTCAGGGTTACTATTGAGCCGCCAAAGACCCCTGTAACTTCCGAAGCACGGATCATCTTACTTTCGGACAATCTGATGATCAGCTTGTAATGTCCTAACCAAACTAGGGATCACAATGTGATTTTCGTGATATGTCCCCACCGGGATTTGAACCCGGGACCTCCGGATCGTGATCCGAACGCTCAAACCACTGGACCACGGAGGCCGTTATCATGCTTGCTGTTGTATTTACATTACAATAGCGGAACAAAAAAAAGAAACATGCATACATGAACTCAGGGATGAGCAGAGAATATAGAATTCCAGTTACTTCGATCCTGACACACTTCTCTTGCTTCCTCCACATTCAAAACAAAAAAACCGCTGGGCACAGACTTCCCTTGAATCAACCGTATGGAGCATACTCCACCACGCTGCTCCACTGCGGGTTGGCCATGTTTTTACTGTTAATAGCCGGGACCAACGGCTTAACGTGCTCCACGAAGCTCGGAATCATCTTACTTATTCGGACAAACAGGTGATTCCAGCCTGCAAAGTCCATACCAAACAAAGGAAAGTTTCACAAAGTGATTTCGACAATGTCCCCATCGGAAATCGAAGCCGGATCTCCAGATAGTAAGCCTAACGCTCTAACCACTATACCACGTAGGCTGTGTGCGTCGTATGAAATAAACGTAAACGTACTGGGAAAGTTATTAAGTTATTATCATCATCATCATCTCCCCAGCGTTATCCCGTTTTTTCATAGGGTCCGTTTACCTAACCTGAAGATTTGACAGGTCCGATTTTTAAAAGAAAAACGACTGCCTGTCTGACCTTCCAACCCGCGAAGGTAAAACCCCAATACAGGTTAGGTTACATACCTCCGAAAATGCATTTCTTGGGAATGTGGGTTTCCTCGCGATGCTTTCCTTCACCGCTGAGCACGTGATAATCATTTTTTATCTAAACGTGAATTCGAAAACAAATTCGACAATCATTGGATTCAAACCTGCGACTTCAAAGTGAGAGGCAAGAGTCCTGTCAATTAGGCTACCACAGGTCAAACAAATATCAGATCATTAAGTAATTATATCAATGGTAACATCTAAATATATCTTTTAAAGTTATTAAACTTTAAAATACTAAATGAATTCTAAGAAATTACTATTTAAGTATGTCTCACAATACAATGGTACAAAATCACATGTATTAATGAAATGTATTAACGACAGGAGAGTCATTAGGAGCTTATTACTTCAAAGTTCTTTATCAACATAATTATCTAATGAGGCAAGTGACCATTATATAAACTTGGGAGCATTTTGGCGATGCACCAGTCTTTTACTGTTTCTCAGTGCAAGTACATCTATCTCAATATTCCCTGTGTAAATCAAATCAGTTAAAGTGACTAAAAAATACGTATTTTCTACGTAAAACGTTCACGTGCGTTAACGTACGTTTTCGTGTTTTTTTTATTAATAGTTACCACCAGTTTACTAAAGCAGGTATTTTTTTCTCTATATATTTCTCTTTTATTTAACTATGAAATTCAGCTAAATAAATCTGATATTTGTTTGATTGTGTGTTGATTGAGGGGAGGCCTGTGCCCAGCAGTGGGACGTATATTGTCTATGCAAATCAAAATCCTTTTTTTAAATTTATTGTATGAATTTGTGCACATAATTTGTTCTTAAAAGTAAACCAAACCCAACCTTTACAGACATATAGAAACATTATTTACAATAAGGGAAAAGAATGTTCACAAATGTACATAGATAACAAAAATATAGACTTAATTATTTTAAAAAAATCATTCTATTCGTAATATTTTTTTTTATAACTAGTTACAAATTATGTATTATTATGTTTTATGCATGTGTGTGTTAAAAAAGTCGTGTAATCCTAGTTATAGTTTTAATAAATTTCAACTGAATTTTGCTTCAATTATACCCTTTGCGTCTGGTGCGAGTGTTAATAATACATATGATAAGTGTAAGAATAAGATTGAGCTAGGTTAACTGGCCAGATAGTTTTTTTTTTAATACGTTTCCGTTTAACCACAATCTCACCTGGTTGCAAGTGAAAATGTGGCCTAAATTGGGACATTAAGGAATAGTCTATAGGCATGGAGAAAACAGTAGGATTTTTGTAGGATTGTTTGTTTCTGGCAAATTCAATACCGGTAAAGGTCGAAAATCAAATCTACTTATTTGCAAGAAAATATAGAAGTTAAAAGTTGGTAAAATAATTTTAGATAACATAACTGCGTTGTGCTTTCATGCAGGCACACAAATATTTAAAAAAAAATGATACAATACAGCTCCCTAGCATTATCCCGTTCCTCACGAAGATTTGACAGGTCCGGTTTCGGAAACATTTGATACAAATAATTTTGGTTAAATAAAAGAGTAAATGATTTTTTTCCTTTCTTTACAGTCACAACAGCGCTCCAGTCAGCCCTTCAACCCACCAGTAGTGTAACTATAGTTTGGACAGCATCAGAGAGTCAAGATGTGGCCGACGTCGCAATACTCGCATACCAACAACCAACCCCCGCCTCCTGGCAAGCAGAATGAGCACCAGAATCAACAGAACTTGAAGACTCTGGGGATGACTTCTGCTATTTCTATGGCAGGTGAGTTGGCTTCCTCTTTTTCTTCTTTTATCGTATGGGTTGTTATAGAGCTCGTCAACCCTGGTGTCAGGGTTATAATTCAGCGGCCAAAGGACCCTGTAACGTTCATTAGTTGGCTTTCTTACATTTCGTATTTCAAGCATGCTAAACAAAATATGATATGATGGTCCTATGGTACATCGGCTTGCTTCTCAAATACCGGGAGCGCTGGTTCGTACCGGACCGTTTGTACCGGTCGGTACCGGACTTGCACCAATGAGTTATTATCATAAGTGCAGTTTTCACTAACAAATGTGCTCGACCATTATAAACTACGATGTCTAACAGAAAGCTTGGTGAGGCGTGGGTACTTAGATCATCTTGCGATGGATGTACTCTGACTACCCCAATTGGGATATGGTCGTGAGCTTATGATATGTTAATAATCATATTCCGATCTGAGATACTGCTACAGCTAAATCTATATTATTCGACCCATAAATCCATACAATAACGCCGTACGTGCGTTTCGTTCCTGCATTTGTATGAGAAATGTATGTTATTTTTTGAATCCGATAGAATGTGAAGCTTCTATGGAAGTAATTCTGTATCGTAAGAATTGAGATATACTCGTGTGCTTCATTTTCAAACATTCAATTCCAGGTCCAAAACCCATAGACATTGAGAAAACGAATGAGCTGAAGGAATCCCTCGTTCCGTTCGGAGTGTTCGAGTCTGAGGCGGAGATGCACCATCGTATGGAGGTGCTGGGCGCGCTACATCGGCTGGTGCGACAGTGGATCCGCGATGAGTCCATGCGCAAGAACATGCCTGCAACAGTGGCCGAGACCGTTGGCGGGAACATATACACTTTTGGCTCTTACCGGCTTGGGGTAAGTGGCATATAATACACCTTATTTCACTTGTGGTAGCTTTTTGACCGGCATTTATTTTTGTATATAATTCAGTTTAAAGAACTTTATTCTCGTAAAAAAACTATACATAGTCACTTAACATGAGAACTAAATGTTTTTACAAAAGATAGATAAAGTGCCGTTGAGCAGGCAGAGAGGGTATGCATATAAAAACTTAACCAAAACAAGAAATACATCGCTTTGATACGTTGTTTACAAGTGTGAGTGAAGTATGACTACCTATCGCTCATCGACAAACTAGTTAAAGGAAGGGATTAGCGTTCATAGATACAGGTTGTTCATTTAGTTACTTACTTAAAGTTTTACAAGATTATTCTATGGTACACATATGTTTACGCTATGTTTACGCAGCTGGGATTTGAAGATATTTAGTGACGTAGTATTTTTTTATGTAAGATGGTAACATATTATAAAGATGAGCTCCCTCAAAACGTACAGTTTTCCTGCCGTAGTTGGTTCTTATTTTAGGTAATATAAGATGACTTTTTCGTCGATGACCATATTTAAATATTTGTTCCTGTTTTGTAAATGTTATCTCTGTATGTATTGATTTGCTCATAATTTTCCGTACTAATACGCAGGTTGTATGCGTATATAACTGTGTAATATTCATAATATTTGTTTTTTCGTAGACTTTTTTTTGTTGATACTCGGTACGGAAAGTGAAATAACATCTTAATTATTTTATTTTTATAATTTATGTATATAAATATACACCTTATTACAAATGTCACTGTGATCTTGTGGTTCACCGGCTTACTTCTCAAATCGGAACCGGTTAGTACCAGTTTTCACTAACACTGTTGAGTCGACCATTATAGACGGAGATACGGCTCACCACCTATCACGTTGGCTAACAGAAAACTCAGTGAGGATTGATTGCGATGGATGTATTTCTGACTACCCCGATTGGGATATAGTCGTGAGCTTTCGTATTTACGTGAGAATAATTAAAACAATGTAATGTTTGTGTACAGGTACACCATAGAGGGGCCGATATCGACGCGTTGTGCGTCGCGCCGCGCCACATCGACAGGGTCGATTACTTCCAGTCGTTCTATGAGCTGCTGAAAACGCAACCACAGGTAAAACTAAGGATTATCAAAAAAGTAAAACTATTATCTCTGATAATAATTATTATAGGGATTATATATTGGCGAAAAATATAATTAGTATTTTTTTAATTCATATAGAAACGCTTGTGTTTATAAAGCCAAGCGTGGGCATAGAAAAAATTCAAATATTCTTACTATGTGCTAGGCGGCTCGCGTAAGTGCGAGGGAGACACTGTCCGCTCGCTCTCCCCCTTACTCTTTAGCGGCTTACGCCGTTTGACCCAGAGGGTATGAGGTCGGCGCCCGATACAAATTGGTGCGGGGGGGGGGGGGGGGAATTACCGTTCGCAGTAGTATTATTCTTTATTCTATGATGCGAGAGAATGTCTCTGTGTAAATGGTCTTAACTTCGCCATATGGTTGAATTCTTCACACACTGTGCCCTGTCTCTATAAATGTAGCCCAAGAAAATAGTATACTAAAAACTAGAGCCGTGTACTTAATTACACTTACGTTACAAATACTAAACTGTTTTTTATTTTGCGTAACAGGTCAAGGATTTGCGGGCCGTAGAAGACGCGTTCGTGCCCGTAATCAAAATGAACTTTGACGGGATTGAAATAGATCTTCTGTTCGCCAGACTGGCGCTCAAAGAAATACCAGGTGAGGTGACGTCCTAATAAGTGTTCGGACATAATGTTTAACGTGTTCGAACGTATTCTTTCTCCAGACTTCCGGATCGTGATCCCAACGCTCATCCACTGGACCACGGAGGTCGTTGACACTTGATACTATCTATTTATCTAGATAGATAAATACTCACCCTGTATCCACCCACTGCCGCACTGCCTGTACCCAGCTGTGGGATACTTAATAGGTAATCTTCTTCTATCGTGTGGGTTGTGAGGTGGAGTAGTACCAACCTCATCCACCCTGGTGTCAGGGTTATTATTGAGCCGCCAAAGGCCCCTGACATGGCTCATGTAACGACTACATATTTACATCAGTAAGTAGTAACCGGGACCAACGGCTTAACGTGCCTTCCGAAGCACGGACGTCATCTTACTTTCGGATAATCTGGTGATCAGCCAGTAATGTCCTAACCAAACTAGGGACCACAAAGTAATTGTTGTGATATGTCCCCTCCGGGAATCGAACCCGGGACCTCCGGATCGTGAGGCCAGCGCTCAACCACTGGACCACGGAGGTCGTTAATAGGTAATATAAAATCTTTTAACCCCCAACAGATTCGTTCGACCTGAGCGACGACATGCTCCTCAAGAACCTGGACCAGAAGTCTGTCCGGTCCCTCAACGGGTGTCGCGTCACGGACGAGATATTACGTCTGGTGCCCAACATCAACAACTTCAGGCTGACCCTGCGAGCCATCAAGTTGTGGGCTAAGAGTGAGTTATATACTTCCACTCCAAAATGGTCAAGAAAAGTCGCTTTGTAAACATAACATAACATAAACAGCCTATATACGTCCCACTGGGCACAGGCCTCCTCTCAATCAAGTGGAGAGGGTATGGAGCATACTCCACCACGCTGCTCCAATGCGGGTTGGTGCGAGTTTGTAAAGATATTCAAAGAAATATCAACTATTAATGGGAGTTGAAGGTTCAATCTGATTTGGCTCGATTATTTATTTTTTACTCTAGAGTGTTATGCGGTTTTTTTATAATAGGATATTATTTATTAAACACATAACAACATACAGTTATCTACAAATAGAAAAAGTCCTCCAAAGCATCACACCGAGACAAAGTGACCAAAAGACTGGCAGAATTTCCCCTTTGAACAGCTAATGCAAATGCTAATGCTAGCAGGATATTTCACTGGGTCAAAGATAAAATATAAAATGCTAATGTAGGAATAAAAGCCAGTCCCAAGATAATTAAAAATCAATGTCGTTTTTCTATTTGACTTATTTTTGAGTTTTAATTATGAATATTTGTTTCCGTTCTTTGTATTCTCCCATATGTGCTTTGTAATCCACACAATATCAAAAGCTCATAATACATTTGGGCGCGTGCAGCCCACAGCAGCGACGCAAATAGAGGCTCTCACCCCCACCTCACAACCCATACGATAGAAGAGACTAAGCAAGTATCCCCCCAGGGCACGGCATCTACTCCAACACGCTGGGCTACCTGGGCGGCGTGTCGTGGGCCATGCTGGTGGCGCGCACGTGCCAGCTGTACCCCAACGCGCTGCCCGCCACGCTGGTGCACAAGTTCTTCCTGGTGTTCAGCCAGTGGAAGTGGCCGCAGCCCGTGCTGCTCAAGCAGCCCGCCAACGTCAACCTGGGCTTCCCTGTCTGGGATCCTCGAGTGAGTAGATAGATAAAATACTTTATTGAGCATAATGGACATAAGATACAGAAATAAGGACAACATACAGCAATTTCTTCCAGGCAACCTTTGGGTACAGGAAAATTTTGTAGAAATATAATAGTAGCGGGTTAGTTCATTCTAACATAATAAATAATTATTAAAATTGTTGTATTACTATATGCTAAATTTGCGCCTTTTTAATTTTTTTTTGTCTGTGGCTCTCTCTACCTGGTGAATCTCACAATCAGTTGTACCGTATTTTATTCAATATAAAAGTAATCTCTCAAGTGATATCTCATAGTTTTATTCCACTAGTGCAACAATAATTCCTAGAATAATAGTCTTATAAACATAACATAAGCACACAACTGTACCTCAATAGGATGTTTGACCGGGTCAAAGGGACATTATAAAATGCTAATCTAGTAATAGAAGCCAGCCTAACATGATCAAAAATCAATCTCATTTTTCATCCGAATTATTTTCGATTTTTATTTATGAATTCAGTAACAATGATTACGACGTTTGACTACTTTTATTGATGACGTCACATGACAGTATTCATTTAGTATTATTATAAAACGAAGATATTGGCCCCGATTCCTGCAGACACCGCCTAATTTCATTTTAAGTTATATCCGTCATTTTCATATCCGTCGAAAAGGAAAGGGACGGATGATTCATAGCTCTTAATTTTAGGAAGAATGAGTAAATGAATGAATAACCCGGGCGAATCAAAAGGTACGTCGCTGGTATGCAATCCGTTTGACGTGCTGTCTACTTAACTGTGTCGGGTTATTGACGGATGTAAAATTTTTAGACGGTTGGTTTAGATTTGTGCTTAAAATTGACGTGTGTTCCATACATTTTATGCTTGTCGATTACCCGTCCCTTTCCTTTTCGGCGGATAAGAAAATGACAGATATAACTTAAAATAAAATTAGATGGTATTTACAGGAATTAGCACCACTGTTTAGTTTAAATATTTAAAAGCTAACATGCATTACTTATATCCACCAGGTGAATGTGTCAGACCGGTTCCACCTGATGCCCATCATCACGCCTGCCTACCCCCAACAGAACTCCACCTTCAACGTGTCTGCCTCCACGCGGACTGTCATCATGGAGGAGTTTAGGCTCGGTATGTAACTTGAAAACTGATTATACATAAATAACATAGACAGCATCACGCCTGTATCCCCAAAGAGGTAGGGAGGGCTGTATAGTATACACTCCTCGCTATGTTTAAGTCCCATGTAACAGGGGGTGAGCCTATTTCCATACATACACATACATACATAAACTCACGGCTATTTCTCACCGGGATAATCAGAGACTATGGAATTCCATTTGCTTCGATCCTGACACACTTCTCTTGCTTCCTCCACATTCATTAATCGTTTGATACACGCACGCCGGTTCAGAGTAGATCGTACTAAACCTTTTCTAAGGACATCTCCAATTTGGTCAATGTACGTCCTTCTAGGTCTTCCTCTGCCAGCCCTACCACCAACCTTCGCTTTATATGCCGCTTTCGCAATCCTATTATCCTTCATTCATATCATCCACTCTATGTCTCCAAACCAACTTAACTTTCCATTCTCAGCCTTAGTCACTATATCGTCTTCTACGCCATGTCTCTCTCTTATCACACTGTTAGCCTATTTCCAAACTGATTATAAATTTCATGTTGTTTACTTTGGATTTCGCCATAGACGGATAATACTGCGTATAGAACGGTAATTCTCCGCCCCGCCCCAATTCGCATCGGCCGCTGACCTCACCACCTCTGAGTGTTACTTTAGTCTAAATGGGCGTATGCTGCTTTCCAAATGTCTGTACCAAATATCAACATCGGTTTAGTAGTTTTATCATGAAACCGTAACAAACAGACATGATTTATTTTCGCATTTATAATATATACATTTAAACACACCATACATATCTATGCTGCGAAATAGGCGTGAGTTTCTATAATATAGAAGCGTGAATACTGAATAGCCTATGGAATTGCATTTGCTTCAATCCTGACACACTTCTCTCGTTTCATACACGCACGCTGGTTTATGTGTGTATATAATAATGTCATTGTTTCCACTCAGGTCTAGCGATAACAGATGAGATAATGCTGGGCAAGTGTGGATGGGAGCGGCTGTTCGAGGCGCCCAACTTCTTCTCCCGCTACAAGCACTTCATAGTGCTGCTGGCGTCCTCCGCGACGCCCGACGACCAGCTGCAGTGGTGCGGCCTCATCGAGAGCAAGATACGACATCTCATTAGTGAGTAATGGCCGCCTGAAAAGGCCGCGTTGAAGCAGGCAGCATCGCTCTTTTGACATTCGCACATCTAGTTCTTAAAAGTCAATGTCAAAAAATGTGAAATTGAGTTAACTTAGTAATTAACGTAGATATGGCAAAACTAAAATCGTTAAAGCGCTCGACTGTAAAATTAAAAAAATTACATTTATGACTTTAAAGAACTAGATGTGCGATATTATGCGCGATAAATGAATTGCTTCAATGTGGCCTTTGTAGACCCTGTACATTTTTGAAAGGTGCCTGGGTAGATGACTAGGTCGTAACAATAACATAACAAATACTTTATTGCACAAACAGGAAAAAACAAAATACAAAACAAAAGAGGAATAGAATTAGTACAATAGGCGGCCTTATTGCTAAGTAGCAATCTCTTCCAGGCAACCTTTAAGTGTATGAGATATTGAATATTAAGTAATATAGCGGGATAGTGCAGCATGGGAATACTTGTACGTATAAAAATAAATACACTTTCGACTACATAAACTACATAATAATAATACACATAATTATAATTGTTATAATAAATAAATATCACTACTTATACTACTACATATACTATGGAAGAAAAGGAGTAGATAGATTATGAAGATGAAGAGGAAATGCGCCTTGACTTGCCGTTTAAAGGACTCCAATGACGAAGCTCTCCTAATGCTTTCAGGCAGAGAATTCCACAAACGGACAGCTTGCACCGTGAAAGACTTGGAGTAGAAAGTTGTGGAATGGGAAGGAATATTTAGAGACAAATTGTTGGAGAATTGAATAACAGATTGTTAAGATAGCAAGGAGATTTAGGGTTAAAAAGGACGGAATATAGAAGGAACAGGATATGACTATTAACATAAATATTAAAGTAGAAACAATTCCCCCCCCCCCTCGTCTTTCTCGACGTTCCATTTTCCACTATTATTTTTGATGAGAAAATGTATTGCATTAAAGTTATCAACATAAATGTGAGTAGCTTAAAACCACAGGAATTATAGGAAAAAATACCAGATTTCACATCTTGTGAAACCAATGATATCAATCTAAAATTGAAGCCTCGTCATCTCCGTAAGCTTTTATTCCAGTCTTCCACATGGTATATATATAACCCTGATGCAACCTGAAGTTAGTGTCAAAATACGGAGTGTATCCAAAAGTAAACATTGAATCATCATCATCTCCGTAGCGTTTATCCCAATCTGCCACGGGGCTTACCTAACCTGAAGTTGGTCATAATAGTTAAGAGAACTAACGTGCACTCGCTCTGTCTCGCTCTAGCAAATGACGGTTTTGGGTAACAGAAAAAGGATAGAAGCATAGGAAAAGATCAAAGTTCTTTATTTGTATGAATACAAGTACAAAATGATCTTATAGCAAGGATGTCCGCCATATTCGACCTTATAATTTAGAAAATGCGATGTGGTACCGACAGATGTGGTTCAACCTTAACCCTTGCATTGCAGCGACGTTGGAGCGCAACCAGCACATCACGATAGCGCACGTGAATCCGGAGTGCTACAGCTCCGTGCCGCTCAGCACCAACAACGGGCAGCCGCTCGCCTTACCGCCCGGTGAGTCTTCAATCAATCAATCAATAATACTTTATTGCACAACGACTTATAATGTAGACGACAGGTCGACATGGCAATTCTCTAGTGACGTGACGTTTTCAATATCGATATATTTTTATTATGTATGTAACAAAATGTGAATAAAATAATACCACGTTTTCATTTAAGTTAATAATTCATCTGAATCATCTAACGTATCGCTACAAAAACTTAAAGAATCTTCGTCACTGGTATCTCCGACTTTTATAATAAAATCTTCCATTTCATTTTTCCGTTCAATGTCACAATTTTCTAACACTTTTTTAGCTAGTTCTCGAGATTGAGAGTGAATTATTGTTTTTTTTGCTTGAACACGCGACGAAGATGCAACCGTAGCCATTTTTAAAACACAATAGTAATAAATTATGTGAGCGAGATTATAATCGATAAACGCGGTCGATACGGACTCGTGCGACACTAAGACTAAGACGCCGCGGGGACTGTGCGGGTGTGCGGGGCGACCCCGCCTCCGTGGCTCACCTCATGCCCCGATTGCCATGTCGACCTGTCAACTATACAAACATACGAATAACAGCAATTTCTGCCAGGCAACCTTAGCAGTTAGTCTTCTTCTTCTTCTTTTTTTTCTTCTTTCCCAGTCAGTTGCATGCCTCATTTGTTTATATTTGTTGTAGACCTATGCCTATCCCCTCCCCCAAAGTTTCGTTACGATGTCACTAACAGCCTGTACATACCATTGCGTTATATAATGTACTAACACCCTGTATAGTGGGTTGTGTATACCATTACATTATATACAGGTATTTACCACCTGTATATGGTAACCACCTATGTATGTGTATGGGTGTATGGTATATACAGGGTGTTAGTGACATCGTAACGAAAACTTAAGGGATGATTCAGACCATGATTCTGAGTTGATATCAAGTAGAATTTTCCGTCGGAAAAGTATAGAACTGAAAATAATGTATTTAAAAAAAAACAGTTAAATTTTCATGAAGCACCACAGGGTTAACATGCCCTCCGAAGTTCGGATCGAGATCCTTTTATAACTATGAATTACATTTCAGGTTCGCTAGTACAAACTGATCCAGCCCCCGAAGTGAGGAAGAATGAAAACGTAAGTAGAATAGGCTGGTTTCCAACTAGTCAAATCAGTTACTTTTTACTAAACGTCAAAACACGAAATTACTGTGGAATTTGTATGAAAAAGCACACTGTGACGTCATAGAAAAACGTTTATAAATAAGTAAAATAGAAAAAAGAAATTATTATTCGTCAGTTTTAGATGTGTTATTTCGTGCTTCGGAAGGCATGTTAAGCTGTTGGTCCTGGTTACTACTTACTGATGTAAGATGCTTTATTGCATAACCTTTAGGCAGATAAGATCGGAGTACAAGAAAGAACAATTTAAAAAGAAAAGCATCCAGGGATTACTTCTATCGTGTGGGTTGTTAGGTGGAGTACCAACCCCATCAACCCTGGTGTCAGGGTTATTCCTAAGCCACCAAAGACCCCTGACATGGCTCATTTAACAACTACATACTTACATCAGTAAGTAATAACCGGGACCAACGGCTTAACGTGCCTTTCGAAGCACTATACTTACAAGATACAATAAACAATAATAATATTTCAAGACAAGAAGAAAAGATTTTATTTATTTTTTTATTAATGTTCTAGAACTATCTTTACAAGACTATCCCAATACAATAGTTCACTAGAAATATACATAGTTATACAAATCTTAAAGTAAGAGCAATTAATTATATAGTACATAGCAAGTACGGTCACGAGCATATACACTTTGGTACCATGTCACATTAGCTTTTTTGACAAATTGAACTGTAAGTCTCACTAAATGTCAAATATGTTAGTGCGACAGAGTCCTAAAGTGGGTACATTATATTGCTCATGACTGTAACATATAAGGTGACCTTTCGGAAGATAATATTATTAGATTTATACAATTTGCAGGGCGAGATAATACCAAACCACTGTTCGATGTGGTTCATCGGGCTCGTGTTCGAGAAGACCAACCTGAACGTGGACCTCACCTACGACATATCCACCTTCACCAAGGCCGTACACTTCCAGGCAGAGAACACCAACATGCTGCGCGAGGGGATGACTATTGAGGTACACACTTGTCCGGCCAAGTAGCTAGAGTTAACCACGGCCTCCGTGGTCCAGTGGTTTGTGTTGCGTCTCAAGATCCGGAGGTCCCGGGTTCGATTCCCAGTGGGGACATGTCGATCAAAAAATTTCACTTTGTGAGACTCTCCCTAGTTTGGTTAGGTTAGGTTAGGCTGGAATCACCTGATTGTCTGAAAGATGTTCCCGTGCTTCGGAAGGCACGTTAAGCACGTGAATAAGGAATAATATTACGTATAGAACGGCAACCCTTCGCTTCCCATCAGCGTCAAAATCCCAATACCGACGTGGTCCATTTCCCTCATTCAGTGCTTACCGCTATCGACCCGCTATTTTAATTCGTTCAAATATAATCCTCTCAGATGACGCCTTGAGCCGAGATTCACGCCCAATTTGTCACCCTCGGGTCTGTTGTCTTAAATTTTGTACAGGGTGTGAGCCCTCAGCGCTCACCATTTGTTCGGCCAAGTAGTTAATGCCATCTGCGGCAATTCTACAATAAGTCACGTCAAAAAACTGTGATAACCCGGTATTACGTGTTGTATTTAATATTGAAGTGATTGCTAGTGAGTCGTGTAGTATATAAAACCCCTCTTACCCCTCAGGCGCGCCACGTCCGTCGCAAGCAGCTGCACGTGTACCTGTCGGGCTCGCTGCTGAAGCGCGAGCGCACGACGTCGGGCACCAAGCGGCGCGGGCCCGACCCGCCCGCGCCGCCGCCGCCCGCCCCTGTCAAGAAGACCAAACGACTCTCCGAGAGCAGCGTGAGTACACGGCCTACACACATCATCCCATTTAACACAGGCTCCGCTTACCTAACCCCTGAAGATTTGACCGGTCCGTTTTTTTTTTACCGAAGCGACTACACAGCGTACAGTTATGAGCAATATAATTTACCCACTTTAGGACTCTGTCGCACTAACATATTTGACATTTAGTGAGGCAGTTCAATTTGTCAAAAAAAGTTAATGTGACATGGTACCAAAGTGTATACATATTAATGCTCGTGACCTTACACGCATCATCACTATGTCCCCATTAAATAGGTAAAGCCGTCGAGCGTTTAGGAGACCCGTGGTAGCCAAATAGGACAAACGCTTACTCTCACTGTGAGGTCCCTGGTTCGAATCCCAGCACGGGCCTAAACCAATGATTTTCCAATTTATTAGTTTAAATTCATGTTTGGTTCATAAATGATTATCACGTGCTGAGCGGGGAAACTTTTTGAAGAAACCCATAAATGCCTTCCCATACCTAAACGTTGCATGGAATAGATTGCTGCCGTATGAATAAGGTTCATCTTTCGATGATTTCTTTCACCTCTGACTACCTCAATTGTTATATGATCGTGAGTTTATCTTTTATGCATGCTTATTAACAATTTGTTTCTCCCCACAGACGGACGAAGTAAGCGTGCTATCGTACAACGAGGACTCCAACTCGTCCAACATGTACGAGGTGAACATCCAGCAACACGGCAGCATGGCCAAGCCCGAGCTGCTCCCGGAGCCCCCCGAGCCCCTAGAGCAGGCGCCCGCGGCCCCCGCCGCCGAGCACACGCCCTCTACCTCCAACAGCATCGCCTGCACGTAGCAGTACGAGGCCTGGCGACGGAGGTTCATATACGGAACCAACGTCAAGACAAAAGTGAAGCGCTAAGAACGCTCAGTTTATATATAAGTGACTCAAGAGTAACCAGAAGTGATAAGTGACTGTGAAACGTAAATCTTAAACTGCCGTGTTCTGTGGTGCGAATGTTTGTGTCGTGTCAAGGTTGTGCTGTCGGCTGCGTTGAGACCTATGGGGTCTGTCTGCTGTTTCAACACGGGATCACTCCGACATTAGACACTCTTATTGAGGAAAATAAGGTCGAAATTGGCAAAATTTTACACATAGATGCTCAATTATGACTAAACATGTAAATATGTATATGCTTGATTCCCACACACGTCAAGATAATGGAACAGTGCAGAAAAGTAATAGTGATAACATGAATGTTATATTTTATTTAAATTTGTATTTTTAGATGTCGCGAAGACGAGATACCGCGGTGGACGTAAGTTTTATTGGTAGATTAGAAAAAGCATTTCTATTGAGAAAATTTAAAAAAAAAATAATGTTAGCAATAATAATGGGTATGGACATGGATATTGAGCGCTGACTTGCTACAACATTCGATTTTTGAACCCCCGGAAATGGCGGGAAATGATGCGATTGGTCCGTCATGACGTGATATTTCGTGCATCTTAGTGGTTCATAAGTGAGATCTCATCTGCCATTTTGTGATCACGTATCACACGACGCGCGGTAACTATCCAATCCCCAGTGTTGAATATCTGTGCCCGTATCGTCGTGTAAGCGCACATTACGACAATATTGTACGGTCAGAACCATATTTCTTATTTATTCGATGCAATATCATATTTTTCCTGTAATATTACTCATCAGTGTTTGAGGAGTCAGGACTAAGATTTTGAACTAATAGTTGTTTTTGACAAATTCATATTTCAAGTTTGTAACTTTAATTTATGGACATTGCATGATGATGATAAGTCTTCTGTTGAATTATGATCACACACAAGTCACAAATCAAGAATTGAATTTGAAATGTAACTATAAAATACCAACCTAGATAAAAACTAGTCTTGAGATGATCAAAAACCAACGTCATTTTTCGTTTTTGATTTACAAACTTTAATTATGAATTACGCGACAGTGAGTATGTTTGATGACGTCGCCATTTGCATATAAATGAGTTTTGACTTTTCGAAAAAAGCATCTTAATTTGACTAGATTATCATCATCTACCATATTGAACACTCGTATCGTAATAGAGCTATCGTCCGCCATTATTACATCATTTTAACAACATTGGGAATCAATGAATTGTTATCTGTGAATGGGTTAATTGTTGGACAAAGAGTAGAATTTGCATAAATTCTACTACTCATTCTTAAACCTCAAAAATATTCTACTTATTTTATGTAAGCTTGTTAAAGTAAGCTCCTTTACATTACACAATTGATCGGACACGATTTCGGGTATATTGAATGTATGAAATCCTTACTCTGCCCACCTGATATATTATTACACGGGTTGATCCTAAGGGGTACTTAATTCATCTTGGGAAGGATGTACGGTCACGAGCATTAATATGTATACACTTTGGAACCATATCACATTAACTTTTTTGACAAATTGAACTGTAAGTCTCACTAAATGTCAAATATGTTAGTGCGACAGAGTCCTAAAGTGGGTACATTATATTGCTCGTTACTGTACCTCTGACTACCGCAATGAGGGACTTTCCAGGTTACGTTTACCAAAAACAATATAGATGGCGTTGTACAGCTTTTTTTTTTCATTATATATTTTCTCATTACTCGGGTACATAATTATTCCAAAATAGACTTTAATGGCAGAAGCATATATCAAAATAATTGTTGCTTGAAATTTAGATGACATTATGTATAGTATTATGTTGCTACATATATTGCGTCTCTCTATTTTGATCAGGTATAATAATGGGTGGAAAATGTAGGTTGTAATAAAAAGGGTCTTCATTTATAACCAAAACCAAAGATATTGATGAAATTTGAACGTTAAACGAGGTAAAATCAGAACAGCGGGGTTAAAATGGCCACATCGCAGCAATTGATCTAAGAAAGCAATATTGCAATTTGACATTTGCACATATAAAAGTAAGTGCGCAATGCAAACAAATGTCAAATAGAAATATTGCTTTCTTAGATGAATTGCTTCAATGTGGCCATTTTAACCCCCCTGTGCTATCTATTTTGTTTTTGAGGAATAAAGCCTGGAAAACCCTGCATTGGGATGTAGTTGTGTGCTTATTTTACGTTGTTATGCGACGCCTCGTGCCCGATCAATCGCGCAACCAGTATCATAAACGTAATGAGGCCTGTAATATCTGGCGGTCAATAGCTCTCCTTCTGTTTTCGTCATCATAAAGCACTTTGCAAAGCAATATTGTCGCGATGTGGGCTTACTGTTCGAATAGAGGAAGGTCCATCACTATTTTGGATATGTTGCAGATGACTAGTGTCGTGTCACCACGTAGGCACATCGTGAGCCACTCACGTAAGTTTATGTTATAACATAAACCCGCCATTTATATAAACCATTTGCAAGGCACGTTATTTTGTTGAATGAGTCTCATTGATCTATGATACAGGGAGATGTATACATACGTATATATTACGGGTAGATATCATTAGGGGCTTCCCAGCCTACGTTCCCCAGAAAAAATATAGGTGGCGTTGTGCAGTTTTAATTCTAATTTAACCTTCTAATTTCATGAATAGCAGACATGCATCTTTTATCTTAAGATAAACATTATTATTGTGTATAAATTTAGGTACATAGTTGCAGTTATAGTTGCAAATTACGTCTCACTAAATTTTGTTTTTGGGTATAAATGATGACCCTTTTTATTACACCCAAGCACAATTACATCTTACACCCGTTTTATTATTCTGAACAAAATAAAGAGAAGCAACATAGGTAGCAACATAATTCTATACATAATCTGATCCAAATAACAATTATTTTTATATGCTTCTGCCATTTAATTTTTGAATAGTTGTGTACCCGAGTAATAAGAGAATAAGTAATTTTCACGTTAAATGGACAACAACATCTATTTTATTGCGAACGTAGCCTGGAAAATCCCTCCTTCAATTAATTATATGCTTTTTTTACGTAGTGTTACTGCTTAATTTTCTAATGTCTACTGCACGATTACATTTATAATCTGCCAGTTTTTTTACTGCTAGTATAGTTGGTTTTACAGATATGGTATTTAGATCGGTGTACGAAAAAAGAACGCTAATGAACTCGTTAAAATAACGTTATCCTAGCGATCCCGATTCATTAACATGGATTTACTCTAGGCTTAGATGTAATGGGTTAACACGTTGACAGTCCCCGTACAAAATGTTTTGACTTCCTTCTAAGTCCCGCATATTACTTCAATTTTTGATTATTTTAATATTTTTACTAGACCTTCAGTCATTTCAGTCTTCAGTAGCATTCATCAAACATACTTAATACAAACCTCCGCTAAGTTACCCGGGATCCAAGTGGAGCACCAGGCCCTTAGTGCGTACCTGTATGCTCTGCACGGTAACCGCGGCGCGCGGCGCGAATTATATCGAGGCCTTCGACCAATAGCTGTTAGTACGTAGATAACATTCATATCGTTTATTGGTCGAAGCGCTCAATATAATTCATTCAGACCCATGTGACCCATGTGGGTCACAGATGTATTGAGCTAGTCCGTCATGACCCGACTGTCAACGTGTTAAGTTCAATGTTCTATTGACGAATGATACCATACCCCATCGGTCGATTGTTGTAGTATGCACTGGTTCACAGTATTTGTGTCTGGTTTGAACAGCATGCATAGAATAAACATGCTTGCAAGTCGTAACTATACACATATGTATATTTGTTTACAGTCACTATAAAAATGAGCATCCAATAAGCCACAGTTCTTGCAAATGGTTCCATAGTACAAAGTGGAAGATATACTTTCATTTATTTTCGTGTCTGTTTTAGATAGAGTAAGGTGTCCGACATATTTTAGGGAATGTATCGAATATTGGGTATTAAATTTTTAACGTAGATAATTCTATAACATTTGGGATTTAATTGACATCAAAAACTATTCATTCTATTTCATGTCCTTGTCCTAGCGTTTGCTCCGGGGTCCGCTAACCTAACCTGAAATTATTGACAGGTCCATTTTTTTATAGAAGCTTACGAAGGAAAACCAAAACAATTACAGGTTAGGTCATATGCCTCCGAAAATTTGCCTATTTAGTATCATAACATAAATAGCCTATATACGTCCCACTGCTAGGCACAGGGCTGCCCTTGATAAGCCGGGGTATGGAGTAGCCTCCACCATACTGCTCCACTGTGGGTTGGTGGAGGTGTTCCTATTTAATATATTGTAGAGGATATCCCACCGATTCATTTATAAATACATATGCGACACTCACGTCATTCTTATTAATTAATCTAATATTATACTTGATTGACTTCACTGAAAAATAGTATTATATATAATGGAATAATGACTATTGTACTTTAAGATATGAATTGACTATTTCCGGATAGTGATCCCAACCAACGAATTTTACCCTAGTCAATTCACCTACTATGTAGATTACATAATTGCAAACATTTATTTTCTAAAATATGTAAGACATCTTTACAAAATTCCAGCAACAATTAGCGATCGATTTGCATTCATATTCTTATTAAACATATGCAAAGAGATTTCTTCTATATTATGTTGAATTTTCTATGAAAATTTCCCAAATATTGTTTTGTGTGAAAGTACTTCGCACAGGGGGATGTTTAGTTTTACGATCGACTTGATTCCACCTAGCATATAAGACTCAATTGTACTTGATTTTAAGGACCTTCTCCGTTTGTAAGTTGTATATAACGATAGCCAATTTATTATTATATATGAAAATATATATATATATAAAAAATATTATAAAACTGAAAAAAAAGGAAATAAATGTATATACAAAAGGGATTTATTGGTATTTTATTTACACTAACAGTGTTTTCTCATATACATAAGCTAATGAGTACCCACACCACACCAAACTTTCTGCATTTTCTGGTTACCGGGTGAGAGCCCTCAGCGCTCTCCATTTGTCTGGCCAAATGCCATCTGCGGCCAATCTACAATAACTCACGTCAAAAAACCTGCATTTTTCGTTATGAAATAAAACAGATAATTAATTCAAAAATGTATTAAATCTAATATTACAATAAATATAATTTATAAGTACATAATTTCACAATATTACACACGATTCATTCTTTAAAAAAACAAGAGGTCACATATTATACATAACATAGCCTATATACGTCACACTGCTAGGCACAGGGCTGCCCTCGAATAAACCGGAGTATAGAGTTTAACCTTCAAATTTCATGGATAACACACGAGTATCAATGACGACCCTTTTCAGATATCACTATACGATTTTCTGCGTCTGAAACAAAAGAATGGTTGAAAAGATGTGGCTGCAAATAGTTACAAGTTGTTTTCCTACTACTTGTGGCTCCACCACATGTAGTAGGGGTAGTGCTGCAAAGGACTTTAGGCTTTTAGCCCTAAATTTCAGCCTACCGAGTCCTTTTTGGGACTAGACCAGTAAAATAGGGCTTTAAAAGCTTCGTCATTTTAAAAAACTTTTAGCCATTTTTAAAGTAGTAGGCTTTAAAAAAGCCTATAGCCTTTTTAATGTAGTAGGCTTTTAAAAAGCCTATAGCTTTTTTTAAAGTAGTAGGCTTTTTGGGACTGGAGTCTTTATTATCATTTTTTAGTAAAAGCCTTTTTACCGATTTCAAAAAAGGGAGTTATCAATTCGATACGTATGTATATAATATTATTGGAGCTACATAAAATTCACACATGATATTGGCCTTAAAAATCGGTTCTTCTGGCGTAAGTAATTTGTATGGGGCTGACGGGACGTGCTGTTACGTATTACTATAATTATTAGACTATTTCCATACTAATTGATAGTAAGAAGTTATTTTCAATATTCATAGTTAGTTAGCTAGTTGTGCATCTAACAATAAATCAATTTTTCACAGTGTTTGTGTAGGTATATATGTTTTTAAAGTTTGTTGTACCCACCCACACTTTTACTTTTTTTTACTTGAGAAAGGGACTGTATGTATAGCCTAAATAACCTTAAGGTCTAAGAGCTTCATAGGCTTTTTGAGCGTCTTATTTTATTAAATTAGTCTTAAACAAGGTTAGGCCTTTTTAAGGCCTTTAGGCTTATAACCAATAGGCTTGAATAGGCTTAACCCTAGCCTAGCCGCAAGTACTAAATGGCTTTATAGGTTTTTAGCCTACTAAGCTTTTTATTTAACAGTCTAGTCTTAAAATAAGGGCTAAAAGCCTAAAGTTCTTTGCAGCACTAAGTAGGGGAAAGAGGTCCCGACGGTTGTACAGTCATGAGCAATATAATGTACCCACTTTAGGACTCTGTCGCACTAACATATTTGAGATTTAGTGAGACTTACAATTCAATTTGTCAAAAAAGTTAATGTGACATGGTACCAAAGTGTATACATATTAATGCTCGTGACCGTACTAAGCCAGTGTCCTGCTGTGATAAATGTGTCTGTGATAAAATTATCGATCGAGTCGATACATTTTGTCGGAATCGACAAGTTTGTCAATTTCCCTAACATGTGTGTCACGATGGATAAAACTACCGTCACGATAAACTTTTGTATTTGGCAACATACTCTTGTCAAATCCACGTCAATTTAACCTTAAAGACAGTCATCATCATCATCATCGCCAGCCCATTAACGTCCCCACTGCTGGGGCACGGGCCTTCCCTATGGATGGATAGGGAGATCGGGCCTTAAACCACCACGCGGGCCCAGTGCGGATTGGTGGTCATTAACGACTGCTAATGCAGCCGGGACCAACGGCTTAACGTGCCTTCCGAAGCACGGAGGAGCTCGAGATGAAAACTTTTTTTTGTGGTCACCCATCCTATGACCGGCCTTTGCGAAAGTTGCTTAACTTCAACAATCGCAGACCGAGCGCGTTTACCGCTGCGCCACCGAGCTCCTCGCTTCCAAGCTTATTTATTCTCATTAAAAGATAAATTAAAAGTGACAGTAAATTAAAAATCACATTCGAATGTGATTTTTCAAAATGGCGCCTACGTGGTCACTATGAAACGGAAGCGGTCAGGTACGCAGGATATATTAAGGTGCGCAGACGTGGTCACTATAAGGCGACGATATATATTTATTTACTACATAGAAAAGAATCGATCAACCAAATTTCGACTGATACATCACTCATATGCATCATATGCTAATGAAAGCTTACGTACTTTGACAAATTTAACTCTTACCGCACATTGAAGCTATTGTAAAATGTTATATTGACATAACACATACCGTACAGTAAAACAAAGTAAATGCGCAATGCAAACAAATGTCAAATAGCAATATTGCTTTTTTTTAGATGATTTGCTTTTATGTGGCCTTTTTAACCCCTCCAGGGCTAACATGCGCAATGTGATAAAATTTTGTCACGACCATTTTATCGATTGTGACGACATAATTATGTCGTTTTGTCGATTGGTGCTAATATATGAATCCAAATAAGTCATGTCGCTCTGTCAAAATACGAACGAAATCACGTGGCACGCATTTTAGAGAAAAAAAAAACTTATCGACTTCGACAAAATTTATTTAATCGATCGATAATTTTATCACGTTTCGCATGTTACTTGTGCGGGTCGTTGTTTTAATAGTGTGCCTTACCCAGTCGATTTGATCTTGAGTCTTGTCTCCAGTCTGCATCTCAAGGATCTCGTTCTGTATGGAGACGCTCAGCTCCTGGATAGGCACGGCTTCGGTGCGCCAACACACGTTCTGGTGCTTGCTGGTGCGATTGCGACGTTTGTGGGCTTTTAGGTGCACCTGACGATAAGAGCATTACCACAACACATTACACAATAGGCTAGCTACCAACTAGTCAAGTCAGTTACTTTTTACTAAACGTCAAAACACGAAATCACTATGGAATCTGTATGAAAAAACAACATGTGACGGCATAGAAAAACGTGACAAAATGTCGCAATTATTATTACATTTTTTCTTTATTAAAATCCATAAATAAGTTAAATAGAAAAAAGAAAACGTTTTTGTCAGACAGATCTGTCTTTATTTAGTAAATCAGATTTTCATATTTATCTTTGATCTGGGAAACTACCCAATTGGGGTAGTCAAGAGGTACATACATCGCAAGATGAACTAAGTACCCACACCTCACCAAGCTTTCTGTTAGACCAACGTGATGGTGGTGAGTCGTGTCGCCGTCTATAACGGTCGAGCCAACTATCTCTTTCTGGCAAGCTAGTAAAGGACGAAAGTATTTTTAAAGACTAATGAGTGAGAGAATGTGATGGAAAAGTGGCAAAAGTAAGGGGGCTAAAGAAGTAAGCACTACTATTTACGTATTTGGGTGAATCTCAAAATTTCAAGTTTGGTGGCGAAATTTCATATTATTTTTTCGTGAAAAATTGGGTTCCGACATGAAAAAGATCCAAAAGGATCCTCGGTTCCGACATGAAAAAGGAATTTTTCAATTCCCAATTTCCCCAATTTTTCACGAAAAATTTATATGACAGTCGCCACCAAACTTGACACATTTTGAGATTCACCCATTTATGTGTATGACTGGAGTTCAACCATTTTGTAAAAAAAGACGGAAACAATAAGAAAAAGGACCACAATAGGTGATGTTGTGGCAACTATAATCATGCAATAATCATAACACAATCTGTCCATCGGGCTAGATGCGTCGTGTTACCATGGTTACTCCTTACCAATTCGCTCGGGATCGGGGTTACCATGGTTACGCCCGACGATCAGATCGACAAACCCGTGACCTTGACGCTGTTGCTGGCAACACAAGTATAAAAATAATTAATATTTTTTGGTATGACAATATTGTACGAATCGAATGGCCGACGCCTCCCGCGAAAGTGTATTAAAATTTGTGTATTTTAATATAATAACAATTTAATTAAATAGTGACAAGTAACAATCTGGTGTTTTGCTGCAGTTGGAATTAGAACCCTCGACCTCTCACCATCTACATATACAGTCCACACAAACCAAGAGCCGAACAGACGCATCTTACCCGGTGGAGAGGACAATGTAATAACCGCTTACTGATTTAACTACATCTGGCCGATCCGCATTGCACTTTCCTATGCTTCTATCCTTTTCTATCACTCAACACCGGCATTTGATAGAGCGAGATAATGCTACAAAATCGAATTCGGTGCATTCGACGAGACGGTCGTACTTCCGCTCTCTATCTCGCATTAGCATATGACTGTTTTGAGTGGTAGAAAGGGATAGAAGCATAGGAAAGTAAGATGCGGAATTACAGAAAAGGGACTCTTCAATCAACCGATGAACTTTAGGAATACATAACATACATAAACAGCCTATATACGTCCCATTGTTGAGCAAAAAAAAAATCCACCAACCCGCATTGGAGCAGCGTGGTGGAGTATGCTCCATATCCCCTCCGGTTGATTGAATTTTAGGAATAACATTAATAAATACCTTCTTAATATGCGTGTTGACCATAGACCGGAGATGGAACAACGCAGAGCAGAGCGGGCAGCGTTTGGTGGGCATCGTGTGGGCGCAGAGCATGTGCTGGTTGCGACGGTTTAATGACACGAACCCACGCCCGCATACCTGCAACGGGGTAGGGCGTCACATAACATAACCTCATGACTATATGCCAATCCAGTGGCCCTAGGGCGGGCGCCGTTTTAGGGGGGGCGCCAAAATCAACTAAGACGAGTCCACCCTACCTGGTAGCCCCGGATCTACAGGGGAGTAACTGGATTCGGCACACTGTGAATCAGACCTCTTAGCGGCCATATAAAACTCATACATTTAATGGGTGGCCGTAAAAGACTTAATTACAAGACTTATTTGGGTTCACATATTAGCATCAATCAACAAAACGACATAATTATAGCGACAAAATCGATAAAATAACCGTGACAAAACTTTATCATGTTAGCCCTATTAGGGGGGAGGGGTTTGAAAAGGCCACATCATAGCAAATCATCTAAAAAAAGCGCATTTACTTTTAGATGATTGATTTGATGTGGCCTTTTTAACCCACCAGTTCAGTACAATAAGTGATTATAATTTATAATAGCTTCAATGCGGTCATCTAGTTAAAAATAAACTAACATCACAGGAGTAAGGTCTCTCGTTGGTATGCAGCATGGAGTGCCACATCAAAGAGCGCTCGTCCACAAACTTGCCTCCACACGTCGGACACATGGTGCGCTTTTTAGAGTTCTTGTCTTCTGGCTCCTTCTGTTCTTTTCCTTGCTCGGGGTTCTTGCGTCTAGAAAATAAAGGATACTAAATTAGTCCTTAGTAGAAACAAGGTTTTTTTTTGCAAGATAACTATATTATTGCAAATTAAAATAGAAGCATTACCTCACTTCACTTCTTATTGATAATAGCTGCATCATTTAAGAATGTTACGTAAGTAAGAAGGTACTAAAGAAAATACTGAAATAAAATTAATAACTTACTTTTTGTCTGATTTCTTATGCATCTCATGTTTCTTTATATGCATTTCAAAGCTCAGTTCCCCTTTGTACATTTTTCCACAATAGAAACATGTATATTTTTTATCATGCTTCTTGTCATAATGCTCTTTTAACTGATCCTCATTCGGTAATATATAACCGCACAGTTCACAAACATGTGCCCCGTCTAATTTACTCATGTTCTTCATCTCCTCGTGCCATTTGAGATGGGCAATAATTGTGTCTCGTTTCTTAAAGACCGTATCGCAAATGTTACAGCGATGCACATCCATATGACTCTTGAGATGCCGGTTGAATTCTTGCTCATCTTCCATTATTGCTTTACAGACCTGAATAATTTGGAAAGTCAGTCTTATTTTAGTCAACTAGTTATTTCATTATTTAATTATAGTACTGTACCTTGCAAACAAACAAATCCATATTATGCTCTGTTTTCATGTGCATCTTTAGTTTCCCCAAGAACCTATATTGTACAGGACATTGGCTGCACTTCCTAAATGTCATAGGGTCTCTTTTCCTCCGTACTTTTGACACACTGTTAACAGAAGTCATTTCAGAATGTTTCATCTTATCTGAAAATAACTCAGTTGTGCCATCTTGCAATTTATAGAATGTCTTTTTACCATCTTCCTCAATTACCACTACAATTTTAGCATCATCAACGTTTGATAAATCTTCTTTGACAAGTATCGTTTCTGATAAAGGCTTTTCATTTTGTTCTTGAAGGACAATTGGTTGAATATTACTATCTTCTTCGTCAAAGCTTACCTTATAATGTTTCAAATCTTCTATATCAAAATTAAAGTTCTGTACCATTGGTACACATTCAGTCAATGGAATACAAAGATTATTGTCGTCCAATGGGTTTTCTGGAACTTCCACGGAGTAAATATTCCTTTCCAACTCTTTGACATAATAGTTTAGAATTTCATTACTGCGCTTGGTTAGCAAGAAAAATCTATAAGCTGTTGATGCCATTACGAAACAATCATAGCAGACATTATACCTATCAGACCCTGAAAACTGAAAATAGAAAACAAAATGAATAATTTAACCATACTGTTGTAAAGTAGGTATTACAAACATGGTTACTACAAATTGCAATAATAGGTACTCACTTTTATCTGACACACCGTTTCCAAGGCATCGGCGACACAATAATCATCATCATGCTTGGATATTTTAGTAAATATATTTTCACAAAACTCTCCAAGTGGCAACAAACAAACCCGGCACAGATTTTCTTCAAACGTGCCGTTTACTAGATGTTTCACAACGTTCTTCACATTGACTGAATTCGCCATGGTTTATAACCCCATCTAATAATTAAAATAATTTCAAACTTGAAACTAAAATTACAAATACGAAAGTCAAGCCCGCGATATTACCTACCACCAACTTTGATTACAGATGCGTTCTCAATTCTCATCAAAATGAACGCGATTCATCGACGATTTCTTTCACGACAACGGCCATGTTGTTTTTTTTTTCAACGGCCATGTTGTTTCTTTTTGTCTTGTTTGTAAAATGATTATGGTTAGAATTCTTCAGTTATTATCGGTTTTTCGAGAAAATGGCTCATTATTTTGCAATGTGTGAAACATAAAATACAAATAACCTAAATTTAAATTCTACTTCTAATAACTAAAACATACTTTCAAATGCGGAGTTTTCCTAGCTGCTATTAAATGGTTACAAACCAGAAACTAGGCCAAAAAATAATATAATGTAAAAAAGTAATAATGTCAAAATTAGATGGTCTGTCTGTCACAGACTGTCACTCAAAACATGTAATGGTGGTGTTTCTTGGTGTAATATTTTTGCATTTCGCATGAAAACTGAATTTCAAATCGAGGCTGACTCACAAAAAAACATATACAATATTGCTAAGCCTAAATGTTTGTAGTATGAAAGGAATTAGAATGCCCATAAAGGTTTAATGTCGATAATTAAGGTTCTGTATAATTAACTTTCAATTATGAGAATTCATATAAGATTTACGGGCGTATGAAAGAAAATACACTTCGTTACTCAGGTAAAGCCTACTGCAACTAGTTAATAATGCTGACTAATTATAAAAATGCTACTCAGAAAATTCAAGTAAACATAAACAATAAATATATTTAAATATAAAATACATTTATTGTAGATAATAATTATAAAGTTCCTGTTATTATTATTACCTATCTTTGTATCTACCCACCAAACCGCCTGCTTTACCCTTGTGCACGATTTATGATAATTAGTGTATAAAATTAGTATTACTTATATTTTTTAGCAAAATCTGACTTCACATACAATAAAAATAAGCATTCCGAATTACAATTATTATTCATGTGAATACATTAATTCAAATGAATACATTATTTACTCCTATATCTACATAACATAGTATTTTAAAATATTGTTATAATTGTAAAAAAACATATTTTCTGTAATGTAATCAAGTAATCAATTTTCCAAAAGAAAGTTGTTATGGATTATTATTTTAATATTTAGTGGAATAATTGTCATAAAATTACTTTATTTTTTCAGCAGTAATTAATTATAAAATTTTTACAATTTCAGTCACAATGGACACATCAAACTGTAGCCTCCCGATTAATGTTAAAACAGAAACTGATACAATAAACGAAGAAGAAGTGACCCCTATTGATACAAATAATGAAGAAATCCAAGAAATAAAACCCGAAATAGACATTCAACAAACTGAAATTGACACGGTTCAAACTGACAATCCGTTTGGAAATGTCCAACTAGTTGTTAAACAAGAAACAAGTATTAATGAACACGAACACCTAAATATAATACCTGATAAACCATTAGACAACATAGAAAATATAAATTCGGATGTAAATCTAGCAGACTCTTTACATGTTGACGTAAAAGCAGAGAAAAGTGATGATTCATTAGTGACATATGATTATCCTAATTTCGATGATGCAGGGAGTATGGACAGCAATGAAGCCACTGCCTTGGGTAATGTGGAGACTTGCTTGCAAGAAGAAATCAATATTAAATGTGAAAATGATGTTCACGATGAGGTGAGAAACATACTTTGTAATAAACAATTAATATGGTAAATACTTCACTCTATAACTACACTACACCATCATATGGTGTATGGACACCACGTGGAAGTCATACAAAGTTTCATCCCCTTTTTTAACACTTTAGGGGGTGAATTTCCAAAACACCCTTCTTAGTGCTCACTTACGTCACTTAACATACCCTTGTGCGAAATATAATGCTTCTAACTGCAAAATTAAAACATTTCCAAAATCCTTTCTTAATGCTTAAATACGTCACTTGAGAAATATTTTTAAGTACTTACATGTTTCTATTTTTAAAAATTACTGTTTCAAACTATCATCCCCTTTTTTTAACCCTTTAGGAGATGAATTTTCGAAAATCCCTTCTTAATTGTCAGTTACGTACCTTGAGCATACTTTTTGCGTACTTTCATGTACGCAAGGTCACGTAAACAAGAAACAAGTATTAATGAACACGAACACCTAAATATAATACCTGATAAACCATTAGACAACAAGAGATTGTTCTCTTATCTACTTTTTTTTAAGTTTGTGTTAAGGGATGAATTTCCGAAAACTCTTTTTTTGCGCTCACGTCATTTAAGGAATGTTTATGCGAAATTTCATGCTTCTAGCCTTAGCGGTTTTGGCTGTGCATTAATTGATCGACTAACCATGTTTAAGTATACTCAACTTACTTTTTCAGGAAATTCCAAAGGAAGACTTTGATCCGACCATCAAAATTGAGTCTGAAGTGACACTGCCTGAAACAGATCTGACATCAAACCCAATAATTCCCGATGTAGATCCTAATGTTGGACCAAAGTACTCATTTGTTATGAAAATACCAGCAGATGTCATTCATAGCATTGACGAGATGGTAGCGAATGGTGACCCCTATGCAGAAGATGCAGACGCTTTTCATGATGATACATGCACTGGCGATCCAGAGTACGATGATAATGTGGACTCGAAAATGAACCTGGAACCATATCACCTAAATTCAATTACAGGAAATGGACCAACCCTATTAGAAGCACATGAAAAGACCAATGATTTTCAACTCAATTCCATCACTGGTAATGTTCTGTCTTTAGATGAAGAAGCATATGGTTTACTGGTTAAAAATTACAAGGATGATGGACTAAAGTATGCTAAAAAACAATATCCATGTACAAAGTGTCCAAAAGTGTATAATCTAAAACACAGTTTATTAACACACATGAAAGTCCATAGGACGATTGATAATTATCGAAACGGTTGGATTAAAGGGCTCAAGACGAAAAGAGCAAACATCGAAAAGAGACTGAAGATGATGGAGGAAAAGGATAATGATACACAAAAGAAACATAAAGATACAAAAGTTTCGAAAACTCGGACCACAAGAAGACAAAAAGATGAAAGCAAAGAAGGGTACTTATGCACTTGTGGGAACGCTTTTCAGCGCCGCAGTAGAATGGAGACTTGTCTGCGATCGCACGACCTGTTTGAGACAAATTCTAACTGTGAGTCATGTATGACTTGTTCCAAAAAGTTCAGAAGTAAAGAAGAATTATCGTTGCACAGAAAAAGAATGCATCGCAAAAAATTTCCTTGCAAGTTTTGTCCGACCGATTACGACACGCGAAAAGAACTATTCAAACATTTGCAGATACATCAAAAGGTTCAACTTATGGAGTACAAAGTTATAGAACAAGTTGTAAAAGGGAAGCAGAAGCTACGATGTTTTATGTGCTCCAAATCTTGGACCGAATTGTCAGAATTGAAAACGCATGTGCTGACTGATCATAAAGGGCCTTATGTGTGTCCGCATTGTAAGAATACGTTTCCCAAAATCATTGATTTCGGGAACCACACAAAGACATACCATCCCGAAGTAGAGGGTCAGTCTGTTCTGGACGTGTTAGAAGCATTTTCAAGGCTGGTCCAGGAGTGGAAATGCGACGAATGTAACTTACAGTTCCTAGAACCTGACAAATTTGCGTTACATCAAATTGAAAAACACAGTCCAGAATTAAAAGCGCAAAGACAATACCAGTGTCCTGATTGTCGTAGAGTATTCGTCAGTCAGAAGGGGCTAACGTCACATAGACGAATACATCACAGTGTAGAAACTTTAGAAGAGACGAAAGTCCAGGAAATGGGGATCATGTGTTTGGAATGTCGAAAAATTTGCAAGGACATGACGGCTTTGACGTCACACATGAGGTTTCATTCCCCGGAGCGCAAGTATCCTTGCAAATTCTGCGATTTTCGCTTCGCAACGCCTGAAAAAAGGAAAACTCATGCGGAAATTCACACCGGGGACATGAAATACGTGTGTTTCATTTGTGAATATCAGTGCACCTCAGAAAATAGGTTGCAGAAGCATAAAATGTCCTTGAAACATGCAAATATGAAAGAGTACTTATTGACTGGGAAGCCTTTGGTAGAACCGTCGACTTCTGAAGAGAAAGGGAAGGAGAAAAAGGAGTGTAGTGCGAAAAAGAGAAAGAAAACCGAAAATGGTAGGAATAAAAATGGTGATTCTAGTTCGGATAGTGCAGAAGTGGCGTGTGATGTGTGCGGGGACAAATTCGCGAGTGAAACTGAAATGTTAGAACACAAACAGACGCATCCGTTTATAGAATTTGCTAACGATGATAAGCCTAGTAGGATCTTCTTCAAATAAAGTTCAAAGAGGTAACAAAGTTAGTAACTAAAATGATCTTATTTTTATTAAAGATTACGTGATTCGTTAGTTACTAGTTATGGAGTAAAATAAGCATAAGCCACTTGTTGGTGCTGATTCCTGTACACATCATCTAATTTTATTTAAGTTATACCTGTAATTTTCTTATCTGCCGAAAAGGAAAGGGACGGGTCGAATAAAATTTATGGAACACGCGTCAATTTTTGGCAGAGATTCAAAAACCCTTCCAGAATTTTATATTGGCCAATAACCCGACAGAATTAATTTGACAGCACACGTCAAACGGATTGAATATGAGCGAGAAGCCTATTTTATTCGCCCGGGTTATTCTTTCATTTTAAAATTAATAGTTGTCAATCATCCGCCCCTTTCCTTCTCGGCGAATAAGTAAATGACGGGTACAACTTAAAAAAAAAATTTGGTGGTAGGTATCTGCAGGAATTGAGGCCATGGTGATAGAAGTCGATATATATCACACAAACTTGTTACGACCTGGCAAAGGTATTCCTATAATATTTTAGTGCTATTTTTTTTTTGCAGATATTTTCTTTAATTAAAACACATAATTACGGGTTCTTACCTCGTTTAAAGTAGGGATATGAGACTCCCGATATTTCGACACTGTTGCAAGTGCCATGATCACGGGATGACTGATGAGATTGGAGTGGAGTAGGTAGATCGATAATTTTCTACGGGCAGACATATCTGTCTACCCTCGTTCCCCGTTTCTCTTTCCTCTTTGCCCGTACAAAATTATGGATCTACCTACTCCACTCCATCAGTCATCATCTCATCAGTCATCCCGTGATCATGGCACTTGCAACAGTGTCGAAATATCGGGAGTCTCATATCCCTACTTTAAACGCGGTAAGAATATTTTCTTTAATTATTTTCTCTGTTGGTAATAGTTTTTTGTTGTTTCTTTGATCACAATCTCACTGCTAATTTAGTAGCTTGTGGTTTTGAAGGTAACTGGTTCAATTTGTTTATTAAAATTACGATTATAAATATGGCTGACTTATTTCTATTGAAGGTTTAGACCTTGTAATAGTTGTAGTGTATAAATAATTTAAAAATAACTTGTTACAATAGATAAAATATGTGTAAAGCCATGCTTGCCTGTCGATATAATATAGCTAAGACAATATTTATTGAATTAAGAACACCAATAAGCTTTAAGGTAAACTAAGATCTACAAATAAAGACAGGGAAACTCAAAATTATTCAGTGCAATATAACACAGAAGCATCAGTTATATTTTGTGAAAGATTATTATAAAAAATACGTACTTCTGATGTTAGCCATCTTTATTTACTAGCTTTTTTTTGGAATTTTTGGCCTGGTTACTAATATTTACTAGCTTTTTTAAATTACAGATAATCATAGTACACTTACGTTCCATTATACATAATTACTCTAGCTTACAACAGCTTCGTACAAAGCTATCTTTTTTAGTAGGTATCCTGTTAATGCCTGAAAGTATTGTTAGCAGCTGTCACTTTTGAGCATACCTGGTTTTCTTATACCATGGATAGTTGATTCTTGCATCTATTGCATTGGATTGGACGAAGCCCTCGATATAAATCGCACAGCGCACGTCGCGGGTGCTGTGCCGCGGTCGATGTCTTCCTAAATTAATCACCTTTTTGCATACTATAAACAATCTGACTCACAGTCACAAAGGATTATTTTCTAAAAAAGCGCCCTAACCGTGTTGTAGTAGGTATACATTAAGTTATGTACATAGTGTAAGTTCGTTTCCTCAAATTAAGATATATTATGTTTTTTTTGACGTGACTTATGGCATTAACTACTTGGCCGGACAAATAGGCAGCGCTGAAGGCTCTCACCCGGTACAACGTTTAAGACAACAGGCCTGAGGGTGCCCAGTTGGGCGCGAACTTCGGCTCAGGGCGTCGTCTGAGAGGAAAAATATTTGAAAGAATTAATCGACCCTAGTGGGTCGATAGCGATAAGCGCTGATTGAGGGAAATCGTCGACCACGCTGGCGGGGTCGGTATCGTGGTTCTGAAGTGTTGGTGTCGCGAGCTGATTGGCTGTCTATGGCTAGAGTAATCGGTTATATTATGTTATGGCAGTTAAAATAACGAGCGATATCGGTTGTGCAGTGTCGTCATTACGACTAAACGTGTTCTTAATTTGACACGGCGCTTAGTGACACGGCGCTTTTTTACCGAGAATGGTGCTAATTCTTGTAAACACCATCTAATTTTATATCGTCATTTTTTATCCGGCGAAAAGGAAAGGGACGAGTAATCGACAAGCATAAAATTTATGGAACACACGTCAAGTTTAAGCACTAATCTAAAACAACCGTCTAAAAATTTTACATTGGCCAATAACCCTCTAATTATGTTGACAGCACACGTCTAACGGTTTGCATACCAGCGAGATACCTTTTTGATTCGCTCGGGTTATTCATTCATTTACTCATTCTTCCTAAAATTAAGAGCTGTCAATCATCCGTCTCTTTCCTTTTCGGTGGATAAGAAAATGACAGGTATAACTAAAAGTAAAATTAGAAGGTGTCTGCAGGAATCGGGGCCATTGGTAGTCCATTTGTTTATATACGACGTCAATGCTTCTTTGGTACACGGGCATAGGAAGTGACATTTGCTTTGGACCCTCTGTGTTACATTGTACTATAACTCATTCGATCTACACTGTGTTAATGACTAGTCTGCATTGTTAATATTTAGGTTAGGTGCCTGGAAATGTATATAATTGTACGAATATGTTGCTATTTAAAATGGTTCATAGGTCTGTTTTGTGATTTTTTTTGCATATTGTTTTCTAGTTGATTGAAACCTTATACAAGATAGCCTCACATATCTCAGGTCCATACTGGCTGACATTAATCATTATTTTTTAGTCTTTTTCTCATAATTCATCAATTTAAGTTTGTTGTTTATTTTGTAATTCCTAACTTACGCTGTTTGTAAAACTATTCGCATGAAGACATTACCAAGAATATTCTTAATCCATAATTTAAGCCAGCGTACAACCTAGCATGTTTGCTTCGCTCGCTCCGCTATGCGTGGTCAGTTGACAGTACTGACTGAACCTATAGTTTTCAAAGGGTGGGTGGTTAACTTCGCTTTTGCTCGATGTAGGGTTCTTCAGTAATTAATAAACTGTTTCATATACTTTCATTAGCCTTTTATTTCCATAATTAAACTGTTTCAATATCGGATTTAACCATAGCGTACATAGTAATGATTTGACACTGACAGTGACAGATGTCTGAATGACATCCGGGAATAGGGACGCTTTACATCTCTACACTCGACTATATTGTCTGGTATCTCGGCAGATTAAGTATTAATTTTCTATAATTTTAACCGCAAAATGTATGGGGACAAAAGATAGGAAAATGTAAGTTTAGGACAATAAAAAATCTGATAAGACTCAATAAAAACGACGTTAGAGACTGTTGAACTCCTTTATCCTATGATTTCTTAGTAAGTGGTATGATAAATTCTGCCCGCCCCAATATGCATTTTTTTTCTTGAATGGCTCCTAATATGCTGCATCTGTATATTTTTACCCGGTGTCCACTTGTTGTCATTTTTTTTCTATATTTATAGCCAGTTAAAAGTATAATTGTAAAAAGGATTTATTTATAACTCAAGTAGTGTCTTGTGAAGAGACAAAAGTTCAAAGTACCTCATAGGATCGATCCAATAAATACATAGAAATAAAAAGACTTAATATTTAAAACTGTGTTTTATTATCGCGAGAAATGATAAAATTCCTCCATCACACATCAAATATACAATAAAAAGAATCGAGGATTTTTGTGATGGATTTTTAAAAGATAGAAGCTTGGATTGGTTTACAAGACAGAAGTTGGAATGAGGAACTTTCCAAACTACGTTCCTCAAAAACAATACAGATGGCGTTCGAGTAATGAGAAAATAGGTAATTATCACGTTAAGTCGACAGTGGTGCTAATTCCTGTAAATACCATCTAATTTTATTTTAAGTTATATCTGTCATTTTCTTATCCGCCGAAAAGGAAAGGGACGGGTAATCGACAAGCATAAAATTTATGGAACACACGTCAATTTTAAGCACAAATCTAAACCAACCGTCTAAAAATTTTACATCAGTCAATAACTCGACACATTCATTTACTCATTCTTCCTTAAGAGCTGTGAATCATCCGTCCCTTTCCTTTTCGACGGATATGAAAATGACGGATATAACTTAAAATAAAATTAGGCGGTGTCTGCAGGAATCGGGGCCAGTGCCACCTATAATATTTTTGGGGAACGTAGCAGGGTTCGAGGGAAAATTGAGGCGTTTCCAAAACAACCAAAAACATAACCGGCCTTTATAACTGATCACACTCCATCAATACCTTTCGATTACGATATTACCTACACTATGGGTTAGGTTAGTGCAAAACGCAGCATATGGCGTCAAAAAAAGAAAATACTAAGTGAGGGTAGTTACACTGACAAATGTTCTAGGTAATGTCGGTGTAACTACCCTCACTGCAAAATTTTCTTTTTCTGACGTCATAGCTTGTTTTGCAGATATATTTATTTTAGCTTATGTCACTCGCCTGGCCAGTCAGCCCGTGACCACGGTCCTTGCAACACGGCCGAAACGTTGCGAAATAAAACGACATATTGTTTAAAACTGTGTTTTATTATCACAAGAAATGATAACATTCCTCCATCACACACCAAATATACAATAAACAGAATCGTGGATTTTTGTTCCTACTTAAAAGTAATATAATAAAATCAGTGAACGATTTGAGTACACAATATACAAGATAGGATTCGAATGTTGAAGTATGCGTTTTCAAGACAATTGTACAAATAATTACTTTATACCTATGGAGCATCCTAACTGCTTCACTGTAGGGAAATGGCGTATGTTTTATGACCGAGGTTTTTGTTGCTTTTACTTTTCCTCAGCTACACAGGTTGTGAGAAGCTGCAGTAGTTTTAGGCCGATGAGACGTTCGACCCCAAATATATTTATCAATTTGAGTATGAAAAGTGCCATTAATTGAACATACCCCATACATGTAAAATGCTAAGATAGTTGCTTCAAAGTTTTGAAAACGCACGTCTATACTTTCTAGAGACCTACTATACAAAATTATACATCAAATATAAATATTATATAGTCAAAGCGTCGCTCAAGGACTTTTATACATTGTGCCTATTCAAAATCTAGCATTTAAATGCGCGCGTGTTATATCATCAGTCTTTAGCCCACTGCTGGGCATTTACCCTTATGGTACTTGATCTTAAAGTTCAATTTCATATAGTAGACCCTATACTTAAAATATATTTCAACATCCGTAATATTCGTCGGAAAAATATATAAAATGTTCTGCAAAATGATATATTTTTCCGAACATTAATTTTATAAATAATTCCACACTGCCATCACAGAATAAAAAATACATATAAATATTAATATAACGTTCACCCATTACGTTTTTACATGCATACTACCAAAAGGTGAAAAAACCCAAAACAAATTATTATTATCGATATATATTTTGAACAATTCTTATTAAATACATTCAGGTATATCGACCAAACCTCGAATACTTGACTTGATTTTATAGCGATGGGTAGCTCGCGAGTGAGCGATTTAAAAGAGCTGGATCTTCAGTAACTCTTTCCCTCACTAACTCACCGCCTTATAGACACTTTAAACGACAGAGACAACAAATGTTCAAAGCACAAGAGTAAGCGAGATCGATGTTGCTTGTAAACAACACCTACCGGGTATTTTATAATGAACGCTAAAACTGCACTTGTAAGGCTTATATTTACTTGCAGAACTATAGACAGTGACGTACTGAGCTGAGAGCTACTGTGCTAAAACAGGATCTAGAGGGTTAAAATGGCCACATCGAAGCAATTCATCCTTAGAAAGCAATATTGCTACTTGACATTTGTTTGCATTGCGCACTTACTTTTATATGCGCAAATGTCAAATTGCAATATTGCTTTTTTAGATGAATTGTTTCGATGTGGCTTTTATAACCCCCCTGAATGATTCGAATCACTCTTCTCTTATATATGAGCTATTTTATTTCCCATCGCGTATAGTCTATGAGCTTATATTCTTGCGGATTTTAGAAAATCTCTGTCACATCATATTATTTGGCTACATACGACCATATGTACGATTATGTAGTAATGTCTATTTAACACTGGCAAAGGACTTCATACACAAATAGTACAAAAGTACACTGATACCATTTATATTGAATAATAATAATATAAACTTAAGTCTATTCAACAAGTTACTTTATTTGTTAACATTAAATCTATCTTCACGGCGAATCTGTAAAAGGGTGGACAGTAGAAATATGAAACATTTGGCGGCTCAGTAATAACGCTGACGCGACGAAATCGGTCATTGATCGAGAACTTTCCAAAATATTGTAATTTTTAAAATAATGTTTGTCTTACAAAAGATAACAATTTTAACAAATAAAAACAAACTTAATGAATAGACCGCAAAAATCCTACGCGAAGGAATAACTAAAACATGAAAACTATTGCCGTTTCACTCGCACTGCATCGAATCATTATTGTGCGTGAGAGAGATGACACATATACTATTATAATAGTCAATTTGTCCATGGGAAATACAACTTTATTGTTACAAGACAGGTACATCATATTCTTTATTCATAATAATGACTAATTAAATGGAAAACATTCTGTGGCAATGTTGAATTTCACTACACTTTAAAATAACAATAACGTTATATTTCCCGCCAAAATCACTTTCCCGCCGAAACCACTTTCCCGCCTTTTCGTTCGTAGTAATTCCTTCACATAACTGTACTATTTGAGGTTATATCTAAAATGATGTGTTATTGATTAGAAATGTAGTACTATTTAGTAGCTAAATGTGATTTTCCATGGTTTAGCCATGCTCGCGCCTGGTTTTCTCACTACAAGGACGTCGTTGCCCTTGTGTAAAGTCATTTGTAGCGCGGTTTGTTTTTCTTCTTGGTGTAACTTTGCTGTTTTTGGCGGTGTTTTGATGCCTGCGATCACGATGCGTTCCAGCCAAGACCGCGTCGGGAAATGGGCGTTCTCGTTGACAAAACTGTAAGGAGATTATTACGGTTAGTTGGATTTCGTGGTTTAGACAAAAATAATTATTAAAATAAAGGAATCAACGTATCAGAGACAACCTTTCCACAAATAGAAATTAAAACGTATTTCGACAGCTTTAGATCTGTCTTTATTTAGTAAGCAGAATTTAACGATATATCTTTGACCTATAATTGTTATGACTTGTCAATTAATTGGGTAGTTTTCTAATTATGAAATTCTGATTACTAATATGTAAAAATATATTTTTTGCTTAGTATTCTTCTAGTTGTTTTACATCAGTACATACACATACATAAACGCACGCCTATTTCGTAGCGGGGTAAGCAGAGACTATCGAATTCCATTTGCTTCGATATTGACACTTCTCTTGCTTCTTCCACATTCATCAATCGTTTCATGCACGCACGCCGGTACAAAATAAAACTCCAATTTAGCATTTTTTATACGTTAAGATATGCTTTATAAATAAATATAACATCATGCGTCCCCCAACCGTTCCCCCAACTAGTTCAAGCATGGAGTATACTCCAACACAATACTCTACTGTGGGTTAGTTCAATAGACAAACGTCATAAGCCGTTGAAGATTTTTCAAATCTTAAAAGGCTTATGGGTCTTTTCACATTTCCCTTCACCGTCAGGCGCTATTTTGAATCTATGATGCATACATGAATCCAGAAAGAAATTCGGAGTTATGAGGACTCTTCCGCGAATCGAAACTGCGAAAGACAAATTGCTTACTTAATACAGCGTCAGTGACACCGTAGCGAATACTTAGGGGGACGATTCATCTCATGATTCTGGTCAATATCAAGTACATACATACATAAACAGCCTGTATACGACCCACTGCTGGGCACAGGCCTCCCCTCAATCAACCGGAGGGGTATGGAGCATACTCCACCACGCTGCTCCACTGCGGGTTGGTGGAGGTGTTTTTATGGCTAATAGCCGGGACCAACGGCTACGGCAATATCAAGGACATTTTTACAGACGGCACGTACGTGATCTTAAACGTTTTTAATGTACCTGTAAGTCATGACAGACGGCTCGTGTGTGATCTTAAACGTTTATAATGTACCTGTAAGTCATGACAGACGGCTCATGTGTGATCTTAAACGTTTATAATGTACCTGTAAGTCATGACAGACGGCTCGTGTGTGATCTTAAACGTTTATAATGTACCTGTAAGTCATGGCGGACGGTTCGTATGTGATCTTAAATGCTTATTTGCGTTGTGGCACTCCCTCAATGTAGGAGTGTCACAACATCTCGCTGAGCTGATGTCCCTTTTTAGAGATAAGGTTTTAATTCTTTATTTTGTTCATTTTTCTATTGTGTGTACCACTTGTTTCTAAAATAAATGTTTTCTTTCTTTCTTTCTTTCTTTCTTTCTTTCTTTCTTTCTTATAATTTACTTGTAAGTCATGACAGACGGCACGTATGTGATCTTAAACGCTTATAATATACCTGTAAGTCATGGCGGACGGCTCGTATGTGATCTTGGCATAGATGTATTGGCTGTCGGTATAGTCGGTGGTCTCACCGTCGTCTATGTACAGCGTGCCCGTTGCTGTGTTCTGCAAATAACATACACGAAACTTGTATGAGAGTAAAGTCAAAAACACAACATAACATAGCATCCCTATATCCCCGGTAGGCAGAGGTGTATTGTATACTACATAGCGTCATACTATCACGCCTGTATCCCCATAGTAAATACTATTCTACTACATAATCATATACAGGGTGTTAGTGACATCGTAACGAATATTGAGGGGGACGATTCAGCTCATATCCGAGTTAATATCAAGTTTAATTTTCCGTCGTAAGTCTAGTCGCAAAAGTATGGAACAGGAAATTCCAATTTATATCAACTAAGAATCATGGTCTGAATCACCCCTCAAAATTTTCTTTACGATGTCACTTACTTCTGTATACCAAACCTACTCGTCGCTAGATAAGTTTAAGTCACATTTAATGGGGGATGGGCCTATTGCCATTATATATAACATAATATAACTCTTCTTAGGTTAAGAATTTGGCAGCGAGTGTGTGCAGAATGGCTTCGGGGTACCGGACAGAGCATAGTACCCCGCTAGCCACAAGTTGGTTAGTGACTAAGGATAGACGATCCAACAGTGTTATGTTAGAAGTTGTATATATGCATCACGCTGTGAAAACTTTGATAGCGCGTTTCAGGACTGCTTTATTGAATGGTGGCGCCATCTGTTGCATGCGGGCGGAACTAGCTGGTCAACTAGTTAGGTGCGCCACAAGTAATTAATGTTGTTAAATTGTGTAAATGTATGTGTGTTGTGGTTTGTTCGAAAAAAAAATGTTTTTATTATTATTATTTTTAATATTACTCACGTTGTGGTCGAGCGCTACGACGAGCGTGTAGGGGTCGTCGGCCATGAGCGCGGACGAGCGGCGCACGCGCTCCTTACGCGGCACCACGCTGCCGCCGCGCTGGTACACCGGGATCTGGGGGGGGGGGGAAGTCAATGTAGACATTCTTCTTCTTCTATCGTGTGGGTTGTGAGGTGGAGTACCAACCTCATCAAACCTGGTGTCAGGGTTACTATTGAGCCGCCAAGGGCCCTTGACATGGCTCATGTAACGACTACTTACTTACATCAGTAAATAGTAACCGGGACCAACGGCTTAACGTGCCTTCCGACGCACGGATCATCTTATTTTCGGACAAACTGGTGATCAGCCAGTAATGTCCTAAACAAACGAGAATTGCATAATATTTTATAAACTAGATGGTGCATGGTGTTGTGTCACATCCCTAAATCAACCCGAAACACGACCTTCTTACCTCTAACGGCTGATAAAATAAGTATGTATAGCGGCCATCTTATTTTTCCGCCATTTTGATTTTTTTTGCTGGCAATTGAATTTGACAATGTATTTTACATTTTGTGAAAAAACGAATAATCCGGGTGCATAGTTTTGCCAGGTCTTAGGGTGTCTGATGTGGAGCAATTTTCGAAGATCTGGAAGTTTTCCCATGCTCACCGATCAATCCCCCCATACATAAAAAAATATGTATGTAATTATGTCGAGGAGTAAAAATGGTCCTTCTGGGAGAACAACTACGTGAGCAAGTCAGGCAGTGGGTCCCTAACTATAAATAATAGCAGTATTGTTCGTCTGAATGTCTGTTTGTATGTAGAATGAAACATACAAACCTCTCTCCACAGACCCTATTCACTATATTTTATTTATTTGGGGCCCCTAAGAAGATCTAGGATACATATGTTATTATCCCGATTGAAAAAACAGAGCCCTTGAAAATTTTGAATTAGATATACATTCGACAACAAACGAATTAAGAAACAAACATGGCGGCGCGGGGCATATGCCGTTCAACCAATCAGCGCGAGGTGCGTTTCGTTTCACAATTTGACGGTTTCACTTCGATAAATTATAATCTAGCGAAAAATAATGCGTTAAAATGCAAGCAATATGTTACGATTCACAATCTTTCGACAGTTTACAATCTCACGTGATAGATTATAATCTAACGCTATTTACAATTTTATGGTGACATATACATATATAAAAAGAGCACATAAAAACAATACATTTTAAATTCAATTCTTGATGGATGGCTTTTGTGTGATCACAATTGCCAGTTCATTTTAAAAAAAGCAATATGGCTTTTTGACATTTCTTGGCATTGCGCAATTACTTTTATATGCGCAAATACCTTTTAAATGCTTTTTATATTAACCCCTCACCTTGGCAATATTGACGTCCTGGTTCAAATACCCCTGCGCAGGTATCATCTTGTACGTGTCCACGTCGTACCAGAGGACGCGCGCGTCCTTCCCGGGGAGGTACACCTTGACGCTGGAGACCCCGGGCTCGGTGACCGGCCGGACTAGCAGCTTGTCACCTGGGAGTGATCAAATGACGGTAAGTTGACCTTCAACAAGTTTATCCATGATAATTACGTTGAATAAATGATTCTGATTTCTGATTTGTCCAAAAAATTCCAAAAAGCAGACATACGTAATTTAAAGGCAATATTCAGGGTGTTAACGACACGTACGGTCACGAGCATTAATTATGTATACAGTTTGGTACCATGTCACATTAACTTTTTAGACAAATTGAATTGTAAGTCTCACTAAATGTCAAATATGTTAGTGCGGCAGAGTCCTAAAGTGGGTACATTATATTGCTCATGACTGTACTAATACTGATGGAGATGATTTAGCTCATGATTCTGAGTTTATATCAAGTGAAATTTGCCGTTGCAATATTCATAATTTGGGTTTTTTAAATTCCACATGATATTAACTCAGAATCATGAGCTGACAAGTTTGTTTATTGGCAAGGAAGGCGGTTTATCTGAAAATATATACAGGGTGTTAGTAACATCGTAACGAATACTCAGGGGGATGATTCAGACCATGATTCTGAGTTAATATCAAATGGAATTTTTCGTCGCAAAATTCATGTTTTTTTTTATTTATTTTTTAATTATTTTCAATTCTATACTTTTGCGACGGAAATTTCCACTTGATATCAATTCCTCAATCACCCCTCAAAAGTTTTTGTTACGATGTCACTAACACCCTGTATATTTAAAAAAAATCAGGGTAACCCCCTGATTTTTTTTCCCATTCAAAAAAGCAAAATTGCAATTTGACTTATTCACATGAGTAATGTAGTCATTTGTAGGTGAATTACTTCAATGTGACATTTGTAACTGGTTGTTTAGTCAACCAAAAATGCATAAGCGAAACGCAGCGTGGGCATCCCCCCCACTTCCTCACAAGGTTGACCGATGACCTTCTGAAGGTGGCAGAACGTGGCTTCTGAAGGTGGTGGGTAGCAGAGGATCGGTCATGTTGGCGAGGCTTGGGGAAGGCCTATGACCAGATGTGGACGATTTCCGGCTGACGATGATAATTGACTCACCCAGCAAGTACTGATCATCGATGGCGTACGTGTCTCGTTCTTCAGGGAACTCCTGCCACAGCGGCCGCATCACGGGCAGGCCGTCTATGGAGTGTTCGTAGAACAGCGTGTACCTATATGTTACATTATTTAGTTATTATTTGTAACGCAATCCCAAAGTGGCAACAGGGATACCTACACTACATTCTGTTTAGTAGAAGCTGATGATTGTCTCGAGAAGACTTTCTAGGGTTTGGTTGAAACTGTATTTATTGCAATATCGGTCTAGTGGTGGTCTCCGTGGTCCAGTGGTTGACCGTCAAGCTCACTATCCGGAGGTCCCGCGTTCGAATCCCGTTGGGGAAATATCACAAAAAATATGATCCCTAGTTTGATTAGGGCATTACAGGCTGATCACCTGGTTGACCGAAAGTAGTCATCACATGAGCCATGTCAGGGGCTTTTGGAAGTTAAATAATAACCGTGAGACCAGGGTTGATGAGGTTGATAATCCACCTCATAACCCACACGATAGAAGAGAGATTGCAATATCTTATATCTTCTTACCAGAAGTCAATTAGAGCATATCGTCGTCGGTTAGCGTCGCGCAGTAAAGCGGTAGTGGCGGGCTCATACAACCAGGGCTCGCGGCGCTTGGTCTCGATGTGCGAGTGTGCGCGGAAGAACGGTTGGAACGCGCCCGCCTGAAGATAAGGTATTTATTAACTAAATTATATAAAAAATTACCAACTGACAGTCAAATGACTGTGATTTCTTAAGATCCACTTCATTCACTATACTGCCCTGATACTGCATAGCATCATAGTATCACGCCTGTATCTCCAACGGGGCCATAGCCATAGGAAATACTATTCTACGATATATTCATACATATTATATTCGCCTTATACAACTATATATTAGGAACAAAAAAGGACCTAATATTAAACCTTGGGCAACACCATATGAAAAAAAAATAAGATGTCGCTATTGATGCAGTCAAATACGTTAAGTAAGTCGTATATTTATTGGTTATTGAGCACATTGACCCGGTATTTTATGCTTAGATCACACTATTAGTTCTAATAGATGCCTTGATGTAGTAATATTTGATGATTAACGCAATCAAACGCTTTGGGTGATTCATAAAACAACAAATACTTTATTGCGCACACATGAAATACAAAAATACCAAAAAAGAAATAGAAAGAGCACAATAGGCGGCCTTACTACTATGTAGCAATCAGATCCAGGCAACCTTCAAGTATAGGAGTTATAGCGAGGTAGTGCAGCAAAGGAATACTTGTACATATAATAATAATAAAATACAAATATAGATACACTTACGAGAACACTACACTACACAACAATAATGCACATCTAAATATTATAGGTATCAAATAATCATGTGAGTTTACTGACCTGGTACCACCTGGTCATGAGCTCGCTCTCGGGGTACTTGAAGAACCCGCCGACGTCGGCGCCGCAGTGCGAGATGCCGGCGGCGCCCAGCGACAGGCACATGGGCACCGTGGCCGCCAGGTGGCCCCACTCCGCCATGTTGTCGCCCGTCCACACCGCCGCGTACCTGCCAGTGGGTGGATGCTTACTATTTGGATCACTAATGTCTACGTAAGTGAGGTGTAACGACGATGTACGATACACAATATCGTACATTTCTGCACCCATCAGCAGTTTGACAACAGTTGACCGAATCTATTCATTCATTTTATCATTTTTTTTTAGCAGTACATAAATCTATCAGAATCTATAATTTGAAACTGTACAACCCGTAAAAATTAAGAAACAATTTTGGACAAATTCACACTTTTTATCTTGAATTACGTTACATCGGAATATGATAGAATTCGTCAGAAAGCGATATCAACAAATTTGTTATTTCTGAACTTTCAAGTGAGGTAGAAACCCTTAAGGACAAAATTTAACTATGAACTCTTATCCATATATGCGCATATATGGATAAGTTTCCTAACCCGTAAATAATCGTTGCACATATACAGGGTGTTAGCGACATCGTAACGAAAATTTTGAGGGATGATTCGGACCAGGATTCTGAGTTCATATCAAGTGTCATTTTTCGTCTCAGGATTCTGTATCATGGAAAACCCAGAATCGTGGTCTAGTATTCGTTACGATGCTAAGTAGTAAGTAACTAACACCTTGTATGAAGGTGTTTCTGGCAAAGATGTACGCTTCTATATCTAATTTTTCGTTTTGGATCTCAACCTTTGCGCCACCCTCCACCATCATCTCGATCATTTCTTTGGATGATACGCAGGCAACCTTAATGTGAACCGCATAGTTATGTCTTATAGTGTTTAGATAAACAATGTTTGAGGGAAGATCGACCATCTCACCTTTGGGTTCCAGCGAAGGTAGCTCTAGTGAGTATGAAGGCGCGGTATTTCCCGTTAGTCCTGTCCATGGCTCCTTGCTTCGTAGCTCTGATGTGCCACAGTCCATATTCGTTGTGGACATGTCGATGTTCCCAGAAGGACGACAGCCCGTCGGCGCCGTCCACTGGTGGGGCGTAGTGGCGGTTGTCTTTGGGCATCGTGATCTCTGGTCCACTGAACACCTGTGGGTTCAAATTTCTCGTTGTCAGTATTGTTGGAGCCGCGGTAGCCTGTAAGGTTCGAATCCCAGCACCGGCCTAATAAACCAAAGATTTTCGAATTTGTTTTCGAATTCATGTTTGGATCATTTGGATCAGCGGTGAAGGAAAACATTGTAAAAAAGCTTATAAGATTAATGATTACTTAAATGATAAAAACGTCTGGTATTGATGTGTTCCTCTAGTTATTAAATAACTTGTAATGTACCCTCATTGATTTAAAAGATGTGTTGCTGTTGCAGTTTCTTGTCATTTCTTCTCCTCAGCCATACTTACTACTACACCTTACTACACCTTGCGAAATGACGTAAATTCAAAAATGTTACATTGACCTTCAACAAGTTTATCCATGATAATTACGTTGAATAAATGATTCTGATTTCTGATTGTGGGTTTCAAAGAGAAAATTTAAATCGTTTTTTTTTTACTCGGACGGGACGTAAACCCGCAGCTTGACAAGCCGGGACGAGCGTGTTAACCATTACACCACCGGGTCCTCCTCCTGTGCATGCGAAATGCTTTCGATCTATGTATCGTCATTACGTCGACGCTGGCGTCATCTATCTAGAATATTGAGTACTAATATTGCTTTTGACCGACACAAACAATTGTGGGTTTCCTCACAGAGAAATAATATTATGAATTGGGTAGTTTAGTTTCCTAGGTCAAAGATAAATTATGAATCTAAAAGTGACAAAAAGCGTTTTCTTTTTCTATTTAACTTATGTATGTTTTAATGAAGCCGCTGGATGCGGGCAGCGCAGGACCGATCGTCGTGGAGATCCTTGGGGGAGGCCTATGCCCAGCAGTGGGCGTCATACGGCTGATGATGATGATGTTTTAATGAAGAAAAATGTAATAATAAGTGCGACATTTTCACTACCTACCTTGTGAGAGAAATAAAGAACTATCAGAAATCAGAAATCAGAATCATTTATTCAACGTAATTATCATGGATAAACTTGTTGAAGGTCAATGTAACATTTTTGAATTTATGTCATTTCGCAAGGTGTTATGGCTGAGGAGAAGAAATGACAAGAAACTGCAACAGCAACACATCTTTTAAAAACCAATGAGGATATACATTACAAGTTATTTAATAACTAGAGGAACACATTCAATACCAGACATTTTTATCATTTAGGTAGTCATTAATCTTATAATAAGCTTTTTTACATAAAGTAAGCTTCACGTGAGCTTTAAATTTATTTTCTGACAAATTTAAAATATTATCTGGTATTTTATTGTAAAATCTATATTATTATTATTATTATTTTGTCACGTTTTTCTATGACGTCACAGGTAGCTTTTTCATACAGATTCCACAGTATTTTTGTTTTGACGTTTAGTAAAAAGTAACTGATTTGACTAGTTGGAAACTAGCCTATTATGGATCATATTCCACCGGGCTGCTCCTCTACTGCGGGTTGGCGGGTTGGTGGGACCAGACATTGCCTTTAGGTGAACTTCTGACTTCGACCATGGTGCAACACTCATCTAATCTATGTTGCTGGCTAAAGTGCTCGTGTTTCGGAAGGCACGTTAAGTACCTACTTAAGGGCGTAGTCGTTACATGAGCCATGTCAGGGGCCTTTACGCCTCAATAATAACCCTGACACCTTTCTTGTTATATTGTAAATAGACACCCGCACTTTATATTGTTAATAGACATAGAAGAGCGTGGCCACCTGACACAGGTATCTTTGCATACCTACTAGGTAGGTCTTAGCCCTAGCCTATAGATTAATGTGTGAGTTACTGAAATAAACATTTTTTTTTTGATAGCAGGGTTGATGAGGTCGTTAATTTACCTCACGATAGAAGAAGAAGCTAAAGTAAATACTCACGCTGGGCTCATTCATGTCGTTCCAGAAGTGGACGTCCTTGCTGGTCCCGGGGAAGTTCTCGAAGCGGTATCTCTCCGCGTAGTACTTGCTCGCGGCCGGGTTGAAGAAGTCCAGGTACGAGGAGGAGCCGGGCCAGCACCAACCTGGGGGGAAGATAATTTATGAAAGAAAGAAAAAATATTTATTTCTTTACTTATGTTTTCACATACTTAACATAAACAGCCTATATACGTCCCACTGCTGGGCACTGGCCTCCCCTCAATCAACCGGAGGGGGTATGGAGCATACTCCACCACGCTGCTCCAATGCAGATTGGTGGAGGTGTTTTTTAACGGCTAATAGCCGGAACCAACGGCTTAACGTGCCCTCCGAAGCACGGAATCATCTTACATTTTCAGACAATCAGGTGATTCAAGCCTGAAAAGTCCTTACTTATTGTTGTTCTAGGATGTAAGTGACATATTACCGAATACTGAGAGGGATGATTCAAACCATGATTCCGAGTTAATATCAAGAATTTATCCATAGCAAAAGTATAGATTTGAATTTAATTTTACACAAAAAAATACACGAATTTTGCGACGGAAAATTCCACTTCAACTCAGAATCATGGTCTGAACCATCCCCCTCAATATACGTTACGTTGTCACTAACACCCTATTGACTTGTATGGCTTCTTATATCCTCCTAAGGCCCACGACCCTACTAGTAGTACTAATCCCATTGTTTAACTATTGTGTCTGGAAATCCGGGCCTTACGACGATATTATAATTATGTGTTCTCATAGCTAAAGTATAGATTTGAAAATAATTTTAAACACAAAAAAAAACTAATTTTGCGACGGAAAATTCCACTTGATATTAACTCAGAATCATAGTCTGAATCATCGCCCTCAGTATTCGTTACGATGTGACTAACACCATGTATGTAAACTGACCGTCGTAGTCCTTGCCGTCCTTGTCCTTGACATAGTAGCTGTTGTCCTGGGCGTCCTCGTGCACGAAGTACCCGGCCTCGCGCTTGATGTGAGGGTCGATGATGACCACCAGCTTGCGGCCCTTGGCTGTCAGGTTGGCCACCATCTCGGCCGGGCGCGGGAACTTCTCTGGGTCCCATGTGAAGTACCTGGGTGAAAATAAAAAGAAATATAAACTACTTCGATCCTACTTCGATCATAATATACATATATCGAAGGTTTTTCTATGTATAATTGTAAACTAAGTGATACCTACACGTTTCATATGTAACCCGGGGTAATCTATAATAGGCTTTCTTGTTACTTAAAATATTATATCACTACTATGTATACTATATAAGCTGTTGATTACCTGAACAATAAATAAATAAAAAAGTTTTTTTGGGCTTCGTAGCAGAATGTAATTTTGATAGTCAAATCAGCTACTTTTTACTCAACGTCAAAACACGAAATTACTATGGAATTTGAATGAAGAATCACAGTGTGAAAAACGTGATAAAATGTCGGACTGATTATTAAATTTTTTTTCTTGATTAAAATTCATAAACAAGTTAGGCAGCTTTTCTAAAAACGAAAATATAATAATAATAACGTTTATTGCATCAATTTTTTTTTTTTTTCATTTCAATATTAAATAAACTATCTTCATACTAGAATTGAAAAAGACGTGTAGATCAGACATTGCGATACACTATAGTATGACCCAGAGAGGTGTTAGTTTCCAACTAGTCATATCAGTTACTTTTTACTAAACGTCAAAACACGAAATTATGGAATTTGTATGAAAAAGCACACTGTGACGTCATAGAAAGACGTGATAAAATGTCGGACTTATTATTACGTTTCTTTTGATTAAAATTCATAAGTAAGTTAAATAGAAAAAAGAAAATGTTTTTCAGTACTTTTAGACCTGTCTCTATTTAGTGGTCAGAATTTCCTATTTTATGTTGAACCCAGTACAGTCATGAGCAATATCATGTACCCACTTTAGAACCCTGTCGCACTATCATGTTTGACATTTAATGAGAATTACGGTTTAATTTGTCAAAAAAGTTAATGTGACATGGTTTCAAAGTGTATACATATTAATACTCGTGACCGTACACGACCCAATTGGTACGGAGGTTAGTTACCGTTCCTTACGCAATATTATACTTTGCCTCTGCTCAGGACTGGGACACAGTAAACTTATGGTAAAAAAAGAAATAATAATAAAATGAGGTTAGTATAAACTAGTGATGTTCCGAATATCCGTATCCGTATCCGCGGATATCCGAGATAAAAGAAAAATCCGTGTCCGCTTACTTTTCACGCGGATCTTTTACGGATCTTTTTCAGGTGATTAAGTAGAATTATTAAATAAAAAACTATAAAATTCCACTCAGATTGTTTTTATTTCTTAAAATCAAATATTTGGCACCTTTATATTGCAAAAATTTAGATAGATAGATCTTTATAATGAAAGCAAGATAAAATATCACTTTTATAACAATGAAATAACTAAAACTTTAATCTTTTTTTTTTAAGAAAATAAAGATCCGTATCCGTATCCGCGGATCTTTACACTAAATATCCGTATTCAGATCCGTATCCGCGGATATACATTTTTAACGATCCGGCACATCACTAGTATAAACTCACTTCTTACTCTCTAACATGACAAAGAGATACTAAGATAGAATCACACACCATGTAAACCACTATGCCCTTAACGAACCGCTCGATACGAGACACCTTAAACGGCTACATATGGGATAACATAGCACAATAAAGGCTGTTCAAGAATGGAAGGACAAGCCTTACTCGACATATAAAACAACTGCTGAAAGTCCAAGGACTGATTGCGAGTTTACAAATTAATAATAATAAAAAAAATATAATAAAATAAAATATAATGTAGCAGGCTGGGCTGTAGGCCATCTACGGCGTCCACAGGTGGCCGATAGTGGAACGGCCATCAGATATGATGGTTAGCTGCGAATATAAAAATAAGCAGTCCCCGACCAAACAGCGACAGGATTAGCAGAACGTAGTGGGTAGCTCACTGGGACGGGCTAACCTATAAAATGCTACTTAGGTTCTATGACGATCTTGTGACGTAGCGAGTAGGCGCTACTTTAAAAGCGCACGCTTGACGCCGGGCAGCAGCGGTATCAGTACTGGTTGGAGGCCGAGGAAATGGATTCTGGTAGGGCTCTAGCTAGAACATCACCGATTGAGAAATTGGTCGGTGTACTGCGGAACGGAAGGCGATTGGGGCAACCACCGTTCTACACGCCCTATCTATGGAGTAATGAAGGCGATTACTCCACCGATAGAAGGAGCTCGGTGGCGCAGCGGTAAAGGCGCTCGGTCTGCGATTGTTGAAGTTAAGCAACTTTCGCAAAGGCCGGTCATAGGATGGGTGACCACAAAAAAAAGTTTTCATCTCGAGCTCCTCCGTGCTTCGGAAGGCACGTAAAGCCGTTGGTCCCGGCTGCATTAGCAGTCGTTAATAACCACCAATCCGCACTGGGCCCGCGTGGTGGTTTAAGGCCCGATCTCCCTATCCATCCATAGGGAAGGCCCGTGCCCCAGCAGTGGGGACGTTAATGGGCTGATGATGACTCCACCGACAAGAGCGCAGCTCTTAAATAAAGAGAGAGAAAAAAATACTCACTTTTTGCGGTCGGTGTACTCGATGTCGAGCCAGATCACGTCGGCCGGTATGTCGTGCGCGTCGAAGTTCTCGTCGACCGAGCGCACGTCCGCCTCATCCACATAGTTCCAACGCGACTGGTGATACGCCAGCGAGAATTTCTACACGAAAGATACGAAAAATAGACATTAAAAAAAGCGAAAGTTCACTCATTGACCAATCACTTTAAGCCGTTGGTCCCGGTTACTACTTAGTGATGTTAGTATGTAGTCGTTACATGAGTCACGTCAGGGGTCTTTGGCGGCTCAATAGTAACCCTGACACCAGGGTTGATGGGGTTGGTAATTCACCTCACAACCCACACGATAGAAGAAACGACGACGATAGATCACTAATCACTACATAAAAACAACGCGGGTATTTTGAAAAACTATTTTTAAAATGTTTAGACGTCATTTCGGTGATTCAAGTTTTAACGATAAGCACCTAATCATGGTACTAGTTAGGACACGTTATTGTGTTGTGGTGAGCGCAGTACTCACGGGCGGCAGCGGCGCGGCGCCCGTGAGCCGCGTGTACTGCCGGAACACGTCTGCCGGCCTGTCCCCCAGCAGCACGAACACATCCACAATGCCCGACTCAGACATGAATCTGAAACATATATGAAACGAAATGAAATTTCTTGTAGTAAATGTGGTTTTACATAGTGAAGGAAGTAAATATTAATGGTTCAGCACATTCAGTCATATTCTGACATACAATAGGTAATTACATATTATATTATAAATCTAATCTTACTCTATATATAAACGAATCGAATAATGACGAAGCTTGTTGCTGATTTCGGTTTGTATTTTGACGAAACATTTGTGGATTTATGGTTTATTCTTGTTTTTAGTTCCTTTTTGACGAAGCCTGTGGTGGATTTAATGATGTTTTTTTTTATTGAAGATTTACTCTATATTAACTAGTTATATTTACATCATACATAACATTATTAGGATGCAATAACTCGTTCAAAGAATAAAAAACCTTTTCTCTTAGCCACAGATTTAGCTTTACACGGAAATGTTTTAAAGGAAGTTCTCTTAAATGGTTGGGGAGGGCATTGTACGTCCTCACACATATTGAGTAACAATTCTTATAAAACACAGCTGTTCTAGGCACTATTTCATAAACAAGTTTCCTAGGATTTCTAAATTTCGATTAACACATAATCAATCTCTCGAAGTTTTAAATATTTCTCTATGTGTTTTAACAAAATTGGCAAGCTCATAGATGTACAAATGAGATTCAATCATGGCTCGATTTAAACTCAACAGCATCGAACACCTGGGGGGTTAGGCCACGCGCACTACGAGTTTTTCGCCGCGCGGCAGAAAAAAGCGGCGGCATAATGTCGCACTGTAATTCTGTGCCAAACAGTTTTAAATTGTATTGCGCGCACTTGACGGCAGAGCCACCGCAGCGGCGCAGTATTACAGTGCGACATTATGCCGCTGCTCTTTTCTGCCGCGCGGCGAAAAATTCGTAGAGCGCGCCTGGCCTTAAAAAGGCCACATTGAAGCATTTCATTTACATACATACATAAACTCACGCCTATCTCCCACCGGGGTAAGCGGGGTTTAAGTTGGTTTAGACACGTAGAGCGGATGAAGGATAATAGGATTACGAACATACACACACATACATAAACTCACGCCTATTTCCCACCGGGGTAAGCAGAGACTGTAGAATTCCATTTGTTTCGATCCTGAGACACTTAATTGTTTGCACATTCATCAATCGCTTCATACATGCATGCCAGTTCAGAGTAGATCTTACTGAACCTTTTCTAAAGACATCTCCGATTACGAATTAAGATTACGAAAGCGGTATAGATGCTAAAGCTGGCAGAGGAAGACCTATTGGAGATGTCTTTCGAAAAGGTTCAGTACGATCTACTCTGAACCGGCGTGCGTGTATGAAGCCTGTTGTCTTAAACGTTGTACCGGGTGAGAGCCTTCAGCGCTCCCCATTTGTCCGGCCTAGTAGTTAATGCCATCTGCGGCAAATCTACAATAAGTCACGTCAATAAAAAAAATCTGGCCATCGATGTCCAGGTTGCCAAGGGCAGAGCACCTATGTCTCAAACGTGTCGTTGATATAAAGAAGTGACACCAACCTAGCATCAACCTTGCGCTTCTGGCCGCCCGTGACCAGGTTGACCAGGGAAGAGACCACGTTGCCCTCGGCGTAGTTGACCACGTCCACCCACGTCTCGGCTGAGTTGTGCCAGAAAACGCCAGCGCTTCGGGATGAACTGTCGACAAACATCAAATTAATAAAAAATATTTATGTAGGGTGGAGTAAAAATAGAATCAACGATTTCTTATATTTTCTTAAAAAGAAAATGTGATCCAAAACACTCCCTTCTAATGTCTAACCGCCGCCATCTTCCTTCCCCTTCATCTCTCTCCCTCTCACATCCCCTCAGGATTAAAAATAAATAAATAAATAAATAAACATCACATTCATAATAATCTTTCATTCCCACATTTATATTTTAATTTAAAAAAATATTTCTCCGATGAGGTGTTGAAAGTATCTGTATTGCAGTGTATAGTTATAATCATAAATGTGAACAAAAAAATATTTTAAAAAAATATATAGGAGAGGACCCAATTCCTCAGTCAATGCTAGCGGTTTTGTTTTCTTTACTCCCAGCCTATAATTAGCGAATAATTAATAGAATATTTTTAAATGAAAACTTCTTTTTTTAAATTATCATTTATGCTATTATATAGCAAATTTTAATTAGTAATTATAAATATTAAATAATAATTATCAAATTTTCTATATAACTTATTTATGAATTTTAATAAAAAGAAAAATTTAATAAGTGCGACATTTTGTCACTTTTTTATGACGTCACAGATTGCTTGTTCATACAAATTCTATATTAATTTCGTGTTTTGACGTTTAGTAAAAAAGTAACAGATTTGAATAGTTAGAAACTGGCCTATTCCAACAACAACAATGTACAATCAAAGAGCAAAAGTGCAGTCACTGAGCCCAGCGAATTATTTGTAAACAGTTGTGAAATTATGAACCATTAGTTGTCATAATTGTAAAATTTATGTTTTTATAGTTGTTTTTTGTCTATTACAGAAACAACATGCCTACTAACAGGCTGAATACAGAGATTGTAATAAATTTATGTAACATCTTTTTACCCACGACGGAACGGAGCAGGTATATGCGTTTAGGGTGAGAGATGTTTGTTTGTGTGTGCGTTTGTGCAAAGTAATGTTCCCACCTATCTTCTAAACTAATGATCCGATTTTGATGCGGTTTTCAATAACGGGTGTGTGTTTTGTATACCTGTATTAAAGATTTTGATTTGATTTGACATGTAACCAGGAGGTCTTAAGTGCAACCAGTTAATTTATTACTTTGCAAGAAACTGATTGGACTTTTGCAGCTTGCCGTACGTACCCATGTGCATACATAACAGGCACGGCGCCATATATCGCCATGCGACTGTCCAGCTCGTATTCGAACACGTCAAGGTTATACAGCCTGTACGGCTCACCGTCTGTCGTGGTCTTCAGGAAGAAGCGGTCTGTGTGTTGGGGGATACCTGTGGACAACACATTGGGTTCTTTATTTAAAATCAGTTGCTTTTTTTTGCGAGAAGATTCACTGATGATTTACTGTTCTGATAAAAGAACATCTGGGGGGTTAAAATGGCCACATCGAAGCAATTCACACTTATATGCGCAAATGTCAAAATGCAATATTGCTTTCTTAAATGAATTGCTTCGATGTGGCCATTTTAACCCCCTGGTCTTTCAACTTAGACAATAAAGTCTTTATACGTTCCACAGCTGTGCACAAACCCCCACCTTAACCAACTGGAGGGGGTATGGAGCATACTCCACAACGCTGCTCCAGTGCGGGTTGGAGGTGTTGTTGGTTTTTTACTAAAACTTCAAAAATGCCTTGCAAAGCACATGGCGACGCAGGATGGGATGACGTCAGCTGGGCAAAACTTCTTCTGTCGTGTGGTTGTGAGGTGGATTACCAACCCCATAAACCCTGGTGTCAGGGTTAGTACTGAGCAGCCATAGGCCCCGGACATAACTCATGTAACGACTATCTTCTTACGTTTGGACAATCAGGTGATCAGCCTATAATGTCCTAACCAAACTAGGGATCACAAAGTGATTTTTGTGATTTGTCCCTACCGGAATTCGAACGCGGGACATCCGGATCGTGAGCACAACGCTCATCCACTGAACCACGGAGGCAGTTGGGCTAACCTTGAAATGTTAGCTGTCGCTTTTGAGCGTACCTGGTTTTCTTATACCATGTTCGTACCTAAGGAGTTGTCCGCCATACTGACGCTTGCCTTCCTCAAGTTCACAATAGTAAGTAAGTAAAAAGTTTATTTCCTCAACAAAAAAGAATCCATAACAAAAGACATTTGGTTTGTACATACAATTTTTGAGAAGAGGCTGGTGCCTAAACTAGGTAAAACCTGTCATATAGGACACCAGGTCTCCACCTCCAGATATTAAACAGTTAAAATTACAATTATGAAAAATTTGCAGAGCAGCTAGTAAATAATACAGTCATCATCATCATCAGCCCATTAACATCCCCACTGCTGGGGCACGGGCCTTCCCTATGGACGGATAGGGAGATCGGGCCTTAAACCACCACGCGGGCCCAGTGCGGATTGATGGTTATTAACGACTGCTAATGCAGCCGGGACCAACGGCTTAACGTGCCTTCCGAAGCACGGAGGAGCTCGAGATGAAAACTTTTATTTTTTGTGGTCACCCATCCTATGACCGGCCTTTGCGAAAGTTCTTAACGCAGACCGAGCGCGTTTACCGCTGCGCCACCGAGCTCCTCAAATAATACAGTAAAAGAGTAAAAATAAAAGAAAGTAAAATAATAAATTTCAACGTGTTTGTGTGTATGTATGTGTGTGTGTGTGTGTGAGTGAGCGTGTGTGTGTGTGTAACAATAAAAGGCGCTTCGTCACTCGCTGCTCAATCAACCCCACCGCGCCTCCTCCGAGGAGGAAGCGCCCCCATCGTTACCCGAGGGACCTCCTCTCGCCCGGGAAGAGGGAACCAGTGCAACAGAAGAAACCTGATGACACAGAAGAAGAAGACCAGCCCGCGCCTAAACGCAGGCGGCTCACTGGGCCTCCCCCAACGGGGTCTCACCCGGTGGGCTAGACCGCGAAGGCGGGGCTTAAACCCAGGGACCCTTCCGTAGCTGCGGAAGGCGTGGACAACCACCTTAAGGAGCAGGAGCTCCAGAATGTTTCCCCACACACTCGTGTGTGAGAAGACAACGACGCTGCTCAATCATTCGTGACACGTGTCCCACCGAAGTTGTCGCAGCATCAGATAGAACTCACCATAAACATGGTCGGCGTCAGGGAAGCTGACATCGACCGACACCGCCTCGTTTCCACGTGGTTTTCTGTCGTGGTGGGTCTTGAAATTTTCGCTCCACGCCGACTCGTCCTCCTGCGGAATAAAAACATAAGATCTCACGACTATATCCCAAGTGTGGTAGTTAGTACATCCATCGCAAGACGAACCGTTTGTTGCACCGTCCCGCATCCAAGTATAATTTATGGCTGATTCCTGAAAGATTTCGGATTTAATTTTTCAGATTTTTTTTATTTGAGATTTGATATTTTTTTTATTTGAATTGAAATGCCATCAGAGCAATAAGACCGCCCATTTGTACTGCTGATAAATGTTTATACGTTTTGTTTGTATGCAATATATTATACGTGGATATTTGATTTTAAGCCGCTAAGCTCTTTGACCTCAACCCACACGATAAGAAGAGAAGAGCCGCTAAGCCGTTGGTCCCGGGCTACTAGCACAAACACCTCCACCAACCCGCAGTGGAGCAGCGTGGTGGAGTATGCTCCATACCCCCTCCGGTTGATTGAGGGAGGCCTGTGCCCAGCAGTGGCACGTGTATAGGTTGTTTATGTTATGTATTTGATTTTATTTGATGAACTATGTACGCACACCTCACCGAGCTTTCTGGTAGACCAAAGAGATAGGTGGTGACCGACCAGTCTATAATGGTGTTAGTGAAAACTGCACTTAAGATAAATTAATAACTCATTGGTGCAAATATAATAATAAAAATAAATATTTTGCCACAAAAAAAAAAGCGCTCCCCTGAGGAATAAACATTCAATTTGCCATTAGTTTTGCTATTTTAATTCTTGATTGGTATAAGCCAGTGGTGGATTCGAACCTGCGACCTCAACAGTGAGAGTCAAACGTTCTTCCAACTAGGCTAACGCGTCTCCAATAATATTACAAACTTCCTCAATAGCTGGATTTACGTTATGACCGTAACACAAAGTATAAACACAGTTATGACCCCATGACCTCACGTAGGTAATTAAATATAAATAACTCATATACTTATCTAATTAGTATACCTATTAATACATACAATGAACGTGTTATGTTATGAATATTGGTATAATATGAAATGGTCTTTGTTTGACAGAAATAATATGTTATCAATTTTAATTTGTGTTGTATACGTCACTATTAGTTACGCACATCACTACAGCTGTCGCGATTGCAGTGTTGCCGATCTGTGGGGAATTCCCCAAACTGCGGGGAAAGCAAAGCTGATTGGGGAATGTGTGGGGAGAGCTTCAATTCGGGGAAAATGCGGGGATTTTAAGTATGAACACAAATACGCGATATTTAACATCAAATTTCTCCTAGTCTTGATTGATTTCCCTGATAGCCTTTTATTCCGTAAGTTGACGTCAGAATAATGGTCAAGTTGCCGTCCAACTACTGCCGTATTTTGACGTCAAGTTTACAGCAGAATCTGGAGAGTAAAATTTGACGGAAACTTGCGGTGAATTTAACGTTAAGTATTATCTATTATCGCCGCCTAGTGGCAGAAATAAAAATCACATGGAATATGTCGCGACCTACCGGCAGAATTTAGCTTTCAAGTAGCTCTACCTAGCGGGAAAAAATACATTTTTTAATTTCTGTAAAAAATAAAAAATGATGGTATTTGCTCTTCAACGTAACGAAAAATATAATTAGAAAATATAGATATTAAAAAGAACTTTACAGTGAATGTGACACTAGTGATATCTGACATACGTCAGAAATGCATTCTCACAGAGACCGAACTTTACCTACATTTTTGGTTGTTTTATTTCTGTGGGGAATATGTGGGGAATTATCATTTTTCTTTCCCCAAACGTGGGGAATTTCGACAATGCGTTTGGGGATTTTAGCAAATTACTGTCGGCAACACTGCGCGATTGTCTATGTCATTCTCTTTTGGTCGTCTCATTGTACTTACCTTGTGTTGTTTTATATTAATAAAAGATATTAATTACATTGAAGTCGTCGTATGATTTTATAACTAAAAGGACCGGCCAACACGCTACAATACATGGTGTCAGAAGTGTAAGTGAACTGGATTCACATCGTCGTGAAATAAGTAATGTCAACAAGTCGCCGCCTCGCCGCCAATAAACATGTCGGAAGATCAAAAACCCAAGAAATTATCGGGAATGTCATGTCCGCAGCCCATGTTGATGACTGGTAATTTAGCACAACAATGGAAGAAATGGGTGCAATCCTTCAAATTTTACATGCGCGCGTCCGGCATGGATGAAGAAAGCGATGGCAGAAAGGTAGCTTTATTTTTACATGTCATTGGGGAAAAAGGTGTGGATGTATTTAACACGTTCGGAAAAGACGAAGACAAAGTTAAATACGACGAGCTCATCGAGTTGTTTCAAAATCATTTTGCCCCAAAAGCTAACCTAACTTATGAATGTCACAATTTTTTCACATATAAACAAAGTGAAAACGAGTCGCTGGATGATTTTGCATGTGCACTAAAACTAAGGTCTCAAAACTGCGAGCTAGGAAAGCTGCAGGAACGTCTTGTCAAAATAATGTTCATATGCAACATGCATCAAAAGTACAACTATATCCGAGAAAGACTTTTGCTTGAAGACAAGTTAGATCTTGACAAGGCCTTAGAAGTGGCAAAAGCCATGCTAGCTTCAAGACATCAGACAGATGCATTGACAGCAGAACAAAGTTCAGTCATGTATAATAAAACTCAGTCAAGGTCTAAGTCAAATACAAGAAATAAAAGTCAACAACAACAGTCAAAAAAGGAAGTCTGTACAAAATGTAATCAAGTCCATCGTCACAAGTGTCCAGCATTGTCTCAAGTCTGCAGAAATTGCAATAAAGTCGGTCATTTTGCAGTATGTTGTCGGTCCAAGTCGAAGTCAGTCAAGTATGTCGAGTCAGATAACAACACCCATCAGGTACAGTCAGAAAAACAAGATTTATTCATTGGTCATATACAGTCGTCATCGTCAAGTGAGTGGACAATAAATATAAACATAAATAAGTCACAAGTGAGTTGTATTATTGATACAGGCAGTGATGTCAACATAATGTCAAAAAACGTCTATGATTCACTTAATATCAAAAAGGTATTGTCTAAAACTGATATTAAAATTAAGTCATACACTGGTAATAGTCTAGAAGTACTAGGTCAACAAAATTTACAATGTAAATTACAATTGAATGGCACCTACATGACAAAACAAATTAATTTTGTTATTGCAAATGTGAATTCTCCAACTGTGTTAGGTAAAATTACTTGCTCAGAAATTGGATTGATAAAAAGAGTTTTTTGTGTCGAGTCTACAAATAGTCACATGTCAGAAAATAATGATAGTCAATTGTCATTTGAAACAAATCAAAACGAGTCAAAGTCATGTCATGTAATTTGTCCTGAAGCCATGAAAAGTCAATCAGTACAGTCAAGTCAGTCACAGTCAAGTCAGTCACAGTCAAGTCAGTCACAGTCAAGTCAGTCACAAGATATAAATTTGTCTAAACTAATTGAATATAATAATTCTGTTTTTACCGGTCTTGGATGTCTTCCTGGTGAGTGTGTCATAAGTACAAATCCTGATGTCAAGCCAAAAGTCGATGCACCAAGGAAGGTACCATTCGCTCTACATCAAAGGCTTCAAGAAGAATTGGAGAAAATGGAAAACATGGATGTCATTGTCAAGGTCACAGAGCCAACTGAGTGGGTGAGTTCTTTGATTTTAGTCGAAAAGAAGAATGGTCAATTACGGGTATGTCTAGACCCCCGTAATCTAAATCAAGCGATTAACAGAACTCATTATCCTATTCCGTCCGTAGACATGGTTCGCGCCAAGGTCGCTGGTGCAAAATTCTACTCAACTTTAGATGCCAGTAGTGGATTTTGGATGTGTAAATTGAGTGAGAAGAGTTCTTACCTCACAACATTTAATACGCCATTTGGTCGTTATCGCTTCAAACGTCTTCCATATGGAGTCAACTGTGCCCCTGAGTACTTTCATAGAATAATGACAGAAATATTTGGTGACATACCAGGAGTGGCAGTATACAGCGATGATATTTTAGTCAGTGGACAAACACTACAAGAGCATAATGAACGCCTTAATATGGTATTCAACAGAGCCAAGGAATACAATGTCAAATTTAATAAAGAAAAATGTTCATTTGCCAAGGAGAGTATTAAATACCTGGGTCATATATTTTCAGCAGTCGGAATCACAGTCGATCCGGATAAAGTCAGAGCAATCCAAGAGATGCCGTCTCCTACTTGTCTAAAAGATTTACAAAGATTTCTAGGCATGCTTAATTACTTAAGTCCTTTTATTAAAAATATGGCATGTGAGACAGAAATTCTACGTCAGTTACTAAAGAAGTCTACTGATTGGCAGTGGAATGCTAATCATGAAGCAACATTTTGTCGTCTAAAACAATTAATATGTCAGGTCCCAGTCTTGTCACATTTTAATGTCAATGATCCTATTGTCATACAAAGTGATGCTAGTAGCTGTGCTGTCGGAGCAGTGTTGTTACAAAATCAACATCCTGTCTATTATGCATCAAAAACCTTAACGGAGTCACAGCAAAGAATGGCTCAAATAGAGAAGGAACTATATGCAATAGTCTTTGCCTGCGTCAAGTTCCACCAATTTATATATGGACAAACTGTAATGGTCGAAACAGATCATGCTCCGTTAATAACATTATTTAAAAAGCCTTTAGTCGAAGTCCCAACACGTCTACAGAGGATGATGTTGAAAATACAGTCATATAGTCTAAATGTAGTCTACAAGAAAGGCAGTCACATGTATATTGCTGATACATTGTCTAGAGCACCACTGTCAGAAACAAGCACAGATGAATTAGATGATGATGTGGTCGTGCACGTCAATTTACTTATTAAGTCATTACCTGTCTCTCCAGAACGTCTACAATGGCTAATCAAAGGCACTAATGAAGATGAAAGTCTACAAATTTTGAAAAAATATTGTAAAGAAGGATGGCCGTCGAGTAAAGCTCAAGTTCACAAAGATGTACAGGAATATTGGCAATATAGATTTGATCTACATACAGAAAATGATCTAATCTTCAGAAGTAACAGTATAGTCATACCTAAAAAATTAAGGCCAGATATCTTGAAAATAATACACAGTGGTCATCTAGGAATTGAAAGGTCTAAAGCGTTTGTCAGAGGTCATGTATTTTGGCCATTCATGTCAACAGATATAAAAAATCTTGTCGAGTCATGTCATACTTGCTTGTCACATAGAAGCTCAAATGCTCCTGAACCGCTTCTCCCACATGATGTCTCATTGCTTCCATGGGAAAAAGTTGGTGTTGATTTCATGGATTATAAGTCTAAAAAATTCATAGTCGTCCAAGATTATTACTCGAATTATATTGAATTGATGTCAGTGGCAAGTACTAACGCCAAAACAGTAATTGTTTGTCTTAAGAGTATCTTCAGTCGACATGGGATACCAGTAGAGTTATTCTCAGACAATGGTCCACCATTTAACTCTGCAGAATTTAAGAATTTTATTTTTGAATGGGGAATACACCATAACACGTCAAGTCCATACATACCAAGGTCAAATGGATTGGTAGAGTCAGCAGTCAAGATATGTAAACGTTTTCTTACTAAGTCAGACGAATCAGGAAGAGACCCATATCTTGCTTTGCTTCAATTCAGGAATACACCTAGAGGAAATCTACCATCTCCAGCACAACTGTTAATGTCACGTTCGCTGAGAACACAATTGCCTACAGTCACAAATAACTTAAAACCTAAAACAATCAAATTTCAAGATTATGTCAAGACAAAGGAAGAAAATAAGAAGAAAATGAAAGATTATTACGACAGAAAGACTAAAGTATTGCCAGAACTAAAAGAAGGAGATAAAGTCTATTTTAAGAAAATGCCAGATTCGCTATGGACTACAGGCACCGTCAAGTTTAAATGCGATCAGCCTAGGTCCTATACAATTGAAGGGTCTGATGGATTTATAGGAAGAAGAAATAGACAGCATATTTTGAAGCCACCACAGATACCACAAATGGAATTTTCTGAAGGGTCACAAAAGAGTCCAAATGTCAGAACGTCTCCTGTGTCACATACAGTAGCTCCGTCTATTGAAGAGCATACTACCCCGGTTCAAATGCGCACTCGGAGTGGAAGAGTCATAAGACCACCAAGACAGTTAGATTTATAAAAAATATACATATATATATTTGTTATGACTGTGAAGGACTGTCTGTAAATTTAGCTGTCTAGTAATAGTATAGACTAAGTTAAACATATTGTGTCTTAATTGTAATTACAAATTGTCTGTCTTAGCTGGTCAATAAGCTACTGTTAAACTATAGTGTTAAGTCAAGTCAAGCTGTAAAATTGTAATCATTTTACTTCTTTCTGATAAGGGGGATGTTGTATACGTCACTATTAGTTACGCACATCACTACAGCTGTCGCGATTGTCTATGTCATTCTCTTTTGGTCGTCTCATTGTACTTACCTTGTGTTGTTTTATATTAATAAAAGATATTAATTACATTGAAGTCGTCGTATGATTTTATAACTAAAAGGACCGGCCAACACGCTACAATACAATTTGTACTTTATGAATTAAACTAGTCACTAACTGCTATTATTTTATCATTAAGATTTGTTATTCATATTGTAATTGCCGTTAAGCCGTTGGTCCCGGCTGTTAGCCGTAAAAACACCGGTTGATTGAGGGGAGGCCTGTGCCCAGCAGTGGGAAGTATATAGGCTGTGTATGTTATGTTATTGTAATTGCATAAAACAATATATTTTTTTAAACGTTTTATTCGAGTTTCGGAGGTATGTAACCTAACCTCTATTGGGTATAAATATGTATACATACATATACAGGGGTATATCAAGTGGAATATTATCGGAAAGTATAGAATTGAAAAAAAAGACATGAATTTTGTGACGAAAAATTCCACTTGATTTTAACTCAGAATCATAAGCTGGATCATCCCTCTCAGTATTCGTTACGATGTCACTAACACCCTGTATCTATGCCTATCTGCCCTCTCTTAGTTTCAAATTTGTCTCTTTCCCGGTCTGCTGGAAGATATTTCTACTAGAAATAAGCTGACCCGTTTGTCCGTCTTGTTTGTCTACAAACTTGACTTTATTTAAGTTTATTTCAAGATCCAAAACTCTTAAGCGTAGTTCGAGTACTGTTTTGCTCTTAATTTAATCTAATCGTAGATTTTAAAGTATTGAAGGACCCCTTGTTGAGATATCGGAAGGTGCAATGGAAAAGATCACCTGTATCGGCGGTTTATTTTGGAAAAGTTGATAAGATTACGTTCGAAGTTCCAATAACATACATAAACGGGCTATGTACGGTCACGAGTTCAATTTGTCAAAAATGTGACATGGTACCAAAGTGTATACATATTAATGTATACACTTTAACTTAACACATTAACTTTTTTGACAAATTGAACTGTAAGTCTCACTAAATGTCAAATATGTTAGTGCGACAGAGTCCTAAAGTGGATACATTATATTGCTCATGACTGTACTAATATGTATACACTCTGAAACCGTGTCATTAACTTCTTCTATCATGTGGATTGTGAGGTGGATTACCAACCCTATCAACCCCGGTGTCAGGGTTACTATTGAGCAGCCTAAGGCCCCTGACATGACTCATGTAACGACTACGTACTTACATCAGTAAGTAGTAACCGGGACCAACGGCTTAACGTGACTTTCGAAGCACGGATCATCTTACTTTCGGACAATCAGGTGGTCAGCCTGTCCTGATCAAACTGGGGATCACAAAGTGATTTTTGTGATATGTCCCAACCAGGATTTGAACCCGTAACCTCCGGATCGTGAGCCCAACGCTCAACCACTGGACCACGGAGGCAGTATTGACCTGAATAGGAAAGTGTGACGAACACTAATGACTCATTACATTACAATAAACAAAGGCCAGTGTAGCACTAGTATAACTAGTAATCAGTCACGTAGTGATAAGAACAGATCATTGACATAGCTCATGACATGACTAATCTCAAGTGCATGCAATAAGTTGTTCACATATTTGTAAATACTACACTTCCTCCTTGATGGAAGGACCTCCGTGGTCCAGTGGTTTGAGCGCTGGGCTCACGATCCGGAGGTCCCGGGTTCAAATACCGGTGGAGACATATCACAAAAATCACTTTGTGATCCCTAGTTTGGTTACGACATTAAAGGCTGATCACCTGATTGTCCGAAAGTAAGATGATCCGTGTTTCGGAAGTCACGTTAAGCTGTTGGTCCCGGTTACTACTTACTGATGTAAGTAGTCGTTACATGAGCCACGTCAGGGGCCATTCGGGGCACAATAGTAACCCTGACACCAGGGTTGATGGAGTTGGTAATAATATTTAGGTGGTGCGAGACCTCAAAGAGGCACCCTCAGCCCCTCAAAATACAAAACCCAGCTTTCCTCTAGATACGGGGCTGCTGGCCAGGGTGGACCAGTCTTGTTGATTTATGATGCGAACATGAATTCGAAAACAAATTCAACAAACAAACAAACCTTCCCAGGTTCGGGGTCCCCCCAAAGTGAGAAATTCCACTTGATATTAACTCAGAATAATGAGCTGAATCATCCCCCTCAGTATTCGTTACGACGTCACTTACACCCTGTATATAAATTCAAAATTTCAAAATTTAGCCCAACGTGTTGGCCCGCTATGGTTTAGCAACCACTGGATCACGGAGGTCGACGACCGGTAGTGTCTTTAGATAAAAAAAAACACTGTTGCTTCAGAGACAGCGGCGTAGCGTAGTGGGGGCGGCAGGGGCGGTCCGCCCCGGGCGGCACTTTTTAGGGGGCGGCAAAATTTCACAATCTATAATCCATAATATATAAAAAAATGAAACCCGTTTTCCGTTGTCACGACATAACATAAAAACGGCTTGACCGATTTGGCTGTTTTTTTTTTTAGTTAACTAATAATCCGTACAAGGTTCTTACGGAAAAACATATTAAGAAAATCTCTCATAAAGATTGAAAAATATACATTTAATTTTGCATATTTTAAAAAACGCCCGTAACGCATATAAACGTCATTCAATTTAAAACAAAAAAATCTGTGGTAATTGTAAATTGAAATATCTAAATAAAAGGGCGGCAAAATTTCTCTTCCGCCCCGGGCGGCCGACACCCACGCTACGCCGCTGTTCAGGGAATACCACGGCTGTAAAGGAGCAACCACACAGAAAAGACTGCCCAGTCCAGCAGAGAAGAAGAAATAAAAAGGTCGCTCACCACATCCAAAGCTTGTCCATCCTCATCATCAACTCGCTCCTTGCGCACTCTCAGCGGCTCCACAAACAGCTGGGAATTCTCATTCACTACAACTGCAACTTCTCCCTTCTGATTGAGGAATTCAAACTTGAGTGGGTCCGCCGTTATGACCACCTTGTGGCCCTGGGTGTTGATAAGAGTCAACTTGCCGTTTTCGTTGGACGCCAACCGGAGTCTGGAACAATCATTGATAATGTATTCAGGGTGTAATTGACACTTGTTGAATGAGGACTCCTTCGATGAGCGCCTGCATGCCAGTACGCAGAGAACTGGCCACCAGCGCGAGTCAAGTTTGATGAGACAAATGGCTGTAACACTAATTTTACAGTTAACCCCGAAACTACAAGAAGAATAAGTATAAATTTCATAATAACGTAAAATCGTAAAATTACCTAACTGATAATTTGTATGTTAAATCTTCTTCTATCATGTGGGTTGTGAGGTGGAGTACCAACCTCATCAACCCTGGTGTCAGGGTTACTATTGAGCCGCCAAAGGCCCCTGACATGGCTCATGTAACGACTACTTACTTACTTACATCAGTAAGTAGTAACCGGGACCAAGGGCTTAACGTGCCTTCCGAAGCACGGATCATCTTACTTTCGGACAATCAGGTGATCAGCCTGTAATGTCCTAACCAAACTAGGGACCACAAAGTCATCTTTGTGATATGTCCCCACCGGGAATCGAACCCAGGACCTCCGGATCGTGAGCCCAACGCTCAACAACTGGACCACGGGGGTTGTTAAATAAACTACATACATACATGAACTCGGAGTAAGCAGAGCCTACTGAATTCCATTTGCAATCCTGAGACACTTCTCTTGCTTACTCCACATTCATAAATCGTTCCATACGCATGCCGTTTCAGAGTAAATCGTATTGAACCTTTTCTAAGGACATCTCAAAATCAAGTTTAGTTTCTTTTCTTATTGTTTTCTTTTTGCCGCGTGTAAACATAAATTCCTTGCGCTTTTCATTCGTTTCCATTCACAGCAATTCTTTGAATACTCGCATTATGTTTATCATCATTACGTCTGTGGTCCAGCGGTTGAGCGTTGGGCTCACCAATCGGAGGTCCCGGGTTCGAATCTCGACGTACTTTTAAGTTTTTAAATTTAATTTCTAAGCTTTATGTTTTGCAGTGGAGCAGCGAGGTGGAGTATGCTCCATACCCCCTCCAGTAGATTGAGGGGAGGCCTGTGCCCAGCAGTGGGACATATATAGGCGGTTTACGTTATGTATGTTTTTCTCTCTTTATTCTCGGCTTTTACTAGGTTTGATTATTCCTAGTATAACCATGAAAAAAGGATGGAATAGTAAGTTTTTATTTATAAGGCCGTTAATATCCGGCTGATTGGCTGTTGAAAGAGGCTGCGATAAAGATTTATAGCTCAGCTAATTGGTCAGGCACCTACGTTTTACGTATGTTTTATTCTGAATCATGCATGACGATATACCATCGTAATAATTGATAGCACTTTGCCAGTGCAAAATAGAGCAATCCTTGTGTGACAGTCATCTCTTTTAAAAAACGAATTGGACAATGGTGCTAATTCCTGTAAATACCATCTAATTTTATTTTAAGTTATATCTGTCATTTTCTTATCCGCCGAAAAGGAAAGGGACGGGTAATCGACAAGCATAACATTTATGGAACACACGTCAATTTTAAGCACAAATCTAAAACAACCGTCTAAAAATTTTACATCCGTCAATAACCCGACACAGTTAAGTAGACAGCACGTCAAACGGATTGCATACCAGCGACGTACCTTTGATTCGCCCGGGTTATTCATTCATTGACTCATTCTTCCTAAAATTAAGAGCTGTGAATCATCCGTCTCTTTCCTTTTCGACGGATATGAAAATTACGGATATAACTTAAAATAAAATTAGGCGGTGTCTGCAGGAATCAGGGCCAATTACCATATAAAAAAAAGATATTGAGTATGCTACACCGACAAGAGCGTGGCTCTTAAATTGATGATGATGACCATAAAACACAACTACTGAATAGTCGAATACAGGCGCTTGTCAGTTAAAACTGCCTGCCTCAGATAATAATAATAATGCAATAGTCCTACACGAACCGGGGATTGTCTTTGGGTGCACTCCCATAGTGTATACAGGGATAATCGCCGGTTGGTGTCATATCACATTTAGATTAAATTGTCTTAAGGGCCTCTACGTGTTGGCTTCGGCGCCACGCACGCTTTCCAAAAGTCCGGGACTTCATAGTCCCGAGATATAAAAATGACAAACATAATAATAATAAAATACATTCTTTAAATACTTTTGTATGAAATATAAAATAACAATAAGAGATATTACAGGCTGTGTAAATATGATTATATGTAGTTGACAAAGAATAAATATTCGAGTATTGACAATCACTTAAATATTAAAGTTATTGTTACAACCACATATTCAATAACAATTCTGATTCTTCCATTAACAAATTGACCTAGTTTTCAAAACATAAGAGCCAAAATGTAGTTTGTTATGATTTGATGACTATCAAAATATAATGTCTGTCTACAACTCTACAGGCAGCATAGAGAATTGAAACATAATAAGTATGTAATTATGTGTGTTGTAAAAGTCAACTAAGTGATTGTTTCTATTCAACATGATTAGAGATTTCCCGAGTAATTTTCGGATCCCGAGATTTCCGGATTTTGCATAAAAAATTCCGGGATCCCGTTTTGGGGATTTTACATTATAAATTCCGGGATTTATATAATAGTATTTAAAAAAGTGCAAATGGTAAACATAAACAGAATTAAAACTGTAAATAGTCTCAATTCAACATGAATGCACATCAAATCAAATAATTAAGAGAATATCTAAATTAGTTTATAATAACGTAGCAATAAGTAAGTAATCATGCCTGTATTTCTAAAGGGCTAGGCAGAGGTGTTTTTGTTTGTTGTTTTGCTTTTAATTTAAAATATTGGATAAAATATTTAAAAATTCGTAATATTGAATAATCCCAACAATTCCGGGATTCATTTTCATCTTTCCCGGTATATTAGGGACCGAAAAAACGATCCCGAAATTAACGATGACGACGGAAGTTAGGGAATATTTGTGTGAGTTCATTTATTATTATATATCACTATATATAATTATCTATTGTATAAAATGTAGCAGATAGTTTGTATTTTTAACTATGCTGTAACTTTCTAATAATTCTAACAATGTCAACACATAAATTATTTTCCTTTTTGTGGCCAAACATGAGATCGGTTGACTGACCTTTTTCATGGAAATTTTTGTGTATAGAGAATACGTAGATCTTACCCGTCAGCCGCGGGCTCCCCGTCGAGCGCCAGCTGAGTCCTGTAGCGTGGATACAGGGGATCCGCCTCATCAATCTCAATGCGGAATGTACCGTCCACTAGCGCTGACAGTCGGAGGGCATAATGCCACTAGATGGAAAGAAATATTAAGAATAAGAACTGTTTTATTGCAAATGTTCGTACAAAGTGTGGTGTTATAAAAATACAGTAGTAAGTATTATAGTTTCAACATAGACCTGGTAAGGGCACTGCAACTGGTAGAGAGGACAACATACTTAATTATTATTACTCAGTGATAACATTATAGTGATAATATTTATTTTGCTTTGCTTATTGAATCAAGGAAGAGAGGACCTACAAAGGAAGTTACATTAGAATAAAAGAAAAATAAAAATGTTAAACATAACACCTACTCTTTTTTAGAATTTGGTAAAAAAATAATAATCATTACTGTCACCTTATTAGATTTTCAATTTATTACAATTATGAGATATTTAATAGATAAAAGACAGTAAGACATTTTTTTCAGCTTTACAAGGAAAATGGACCACTTTTTCAAAAATTTATAGACCACTTTTCTGTGGCTGCTTATTTTTTTAAATTTATGCTACAAGTGACACAAACAAATAGGTTCGAAAAACAAAAAAAAGTGTTATAATATGCATAGATAGAAATCATCAAAATTGCAGTATATAATGTTGCATTTATAATTACCTTCTATTGCTTCATGGCTTATATATCACATAATTGATGTTATGCTTTAATACTGTTATCATTATCAAAGATTAAAATCACCCTATTTTGTGTAAGTAGGTAGTAGTTTATTCATTGAATTACCTATATAGATAGCTTTTATCAAGCTAATATGAAGTAATCAAAATGCAGGTTTCAGCAGTAAGAAACTGGAAGGTAAACCCATTCCAATTATAACTTGGCTCGAATCCAAAAATGTGTGCAATTTATCAGAATTTGACAACATCAATTACAAAATAAGGGTATTACCAAAACGACTTTCTTGTCGCCTTCGTAGTCCATTGTGTTGACCTCCGCCGACAGGACATTTCCGTGTACTATTACGGTGTCTAGATTCAACACATACTGCGACTTTTCGGGCTTTAGCGCTCTTAGGCGTTTGCAAAACCCGGACTGTTCACAAGTCTTAAAATTATTCCTATCCACGCCAAAACAACCGCTAATCGCCAACGCGGCCACCAGAACGAGGCCTAAGGTCCTCATCCTGTAACAGAAACACTTTTTTTTCACTAAACACAAAATACAACTAACACAAGAAGTAACAAAGACCGGCTGTAGAGGCGTGCACGAAGTAATCCATTATTTCTCGACTTACCTCGCGGAAATTCCGAAACTTTGCTATGAGAAGTTGCTAAATAACTTTCTTGAAAATTTTCTATAAAATCATAGTTAACTGCAGCCCGTTAATTTAATAAATTTTAAAAGAATCCGATTAATCCACACGCTCGCATTACGTGGAAAAATTCTGTTTGACAATGAATAAGTGTTGCCAATTTTTTTATATTTATTACTACCACTATCATCGACTCGATAACGATGTTAAGATATCGAGAATCGATAACCATTCTTGACGATTAACACAAGTAGCAAGTCATAGACATAGAAAATGTAGCAAGTAGATGACATGACCATGACAGTCGAAGTCGAATGAAAACGAGCAAAAGTTGTGCAAATGTCAAACGGGTCAAGTGGAAATGTTATCGCCGGCAAAACTTGCTTTTATTTGCAAATATTTTCCCTATTCGATTTGTACCGGCCTTCAGCAAACACGTTTGTTCGATAGTCTTGTGAAAATGACGACTGAGCCTAAGATGGTGACTGAGAAGAAGCGTATTTTGGAGTTACCTTTAGAAGAAAAAAGAAAATTATACAGATCACAAGATTTTCTTATTGTCGATAAAGTAGATCCGTGGTGCAACTATGTGATCAGGAATAAGCATCTGGCAACAAAAAAACATACTTTGGATGACCTCAACGAATTTAAGAAAATAACATTGGACCCCGAATTGAATAAGAAATTATCTGAAAAGGTGTCTATTTATAAGGGAGATATAACTAAGTTGGAGGTGAGTTATTATTATTATTATCTTTGTCGTCAAGCTATGAGGATAAAACAGTTTATCGTCGACAATGCATAATTTAAATAATAGCCTGTACAATGTTCAAGTGTTCTACTGATTGGTATGTAAAACAAATTATAAATAGATGTGTTCATTGCAACATGTATGTTAGGACAAAAAAGTGGTACATATTTTACTTGAACATACTTATTTTATCTATACACTACACACGCCTGTGATGTCTAACGGGGTGAGCAGAGCTACAAGTAATCAAAATACAACTTGTAGGCACTTTCATTACAAGGTTCTGAGATCATTATTAAAAATGACAATATCTTAACAGGGGTAAAATGTACCCTTTGATTTTGTATCAAATAGTAACATTATTAGTTGTCACTTGTGGCTTGGATGCTCTGTTCACCCCATTAGAGGGTAAAGGTGTGATTTTTATATGTATATTGATAAAAGTGCCCAATATAAATTCTAGGTGGATGCCATTGTGAATGCTGCCAACTCCTTGTTGAGGGCAGGAGGTGGTGTTGATGGAGCCATACATCGTGCTGCTGGACCGCTGCTTCAGGTTTTTAATTTATTCTTTTATTACTATTATCTACCACATACCTACCACCATATCAGTGCACAACAAAGAAGAATGGAGAAAAATGGGGGAGGCCTTTCTCCAAGGCACACAGATTTTGTTATTGTACATCGTAGAATAAGGAAAAACTTTAAAACGTAACTTCTGTGTCTAAGGCTATAAATAAATAAATTCTACATACCAACTTTAATAGGTACCAATATTTTGTTGTTTATTATTAAGTTTTAATAACAATTTGAATAGAATCCTATTTTTCTTTATGGCTTGACAAAAAACAAACTAAAATTGGTCTTTGAAAAGACCAATTTGATCTTTCATTAATTGAAAGGTTAAAATTTAAATGTAGATAAATGACAGGGAAATATCTTAAACTATTGGGCAATCTCCTTACTGAACTGTTTTTCATTCAATTCAATTACTATTTTATATTTTTTACAGCAAGAATGCAACACTCTTGGTGGATGTCCTACAGGGCAAGCCAAAGTGACTGGAGGATATGACTTGCCTGCTAAATGTGAGTAAGCTTCACAATGTGGACATCCTATTATCTTATTATCCACATCTTATGAATTTATTGGTACTACCTAATTCATATTATGCGTCAGAAAAAAGTTACATTTCTTTATACAGCTATTGTGGTAAGGGCATATTACAATACCCAAACCCAATCCATTGAGTGTATAGGTCAAATACTAGGTATAAAATGTAAGGCGAAATAGTGGCTCCATGCACCAATGACCTAGTAAATAAATAAAAAAAAAACTGGGATTTCCAATGTGAGCATCACCTTTAAATATTATTTGCAATATTTATGAGCCTTTAGAGATATCCAACTAGCATTTTATTTACTGATTGCAGTCATTTTATTTTAAATAATCGCCATTTTATATTACTTTTCCTTTTTCAGACGTAATCCACACAGTAGGCCCTCAAGACGGGTCAGCACCTGCTCTGCAGAAATGCTACATAAACAGTCTGGCACATCACAAAGAGTACAATATCCAGACCATAGCGTTTCCATGCATCTCCACGGGAATATACGGCTTCCCTAACCGTCTTGCTGCACATATCGCGCTACAAATCGCCAGACAGTTCCTCGAAAAGAACGAAAAATTCGAACGGATCATATTCTGCACATTCATGCCCATTGATATCGACATCTACGAGACTTTATTGCAAATGTATTTCCCTGTACAGGAATGGAATTACAATGATGGCGCTTCAGCCACTGAGAAAGGTGAATAATGTTTTAAAGACTGTTTTTGGAGTTTGAAAGAATGAACGCCCACTTTTTATGTCGCTGCGCGTAAGCCACAGCCACATGTGCGACTATGGTTTTAACTGAAATAATGACATAAATTGTCGCATCTACTACATTGACAACTTTCTTACTTTTATATAATATATTATCATGTATGTTTTGGTTTTAAACCTTTATTTGTTAACTTTAGATATAATCAATAAAAATATGTGTAAGTCATACAAGATTTACTTTATTTTAGATCTAGCCTACTAGCGGTAGCAAGATTAGTTCTAAACAAAATAATTTTAGGAAATCTATATACCCGGATCTATAAGTGAATATATCTGTTTTTATTATTATTATTGAATGTATACTTATTATTATCTACTTACACATATACTTTCGTATACTTTCAAATTTAAACATATTGTCTCTTTGAAGTTCGTATAAAAAATATTGTCCGAAAAAAAAATAACGTGTGTGCAGTTCCAGCACTTCCAGCTTATTCTGTAAGTCGGTGGACAACCAAGTCTGTAAAAATTTAAAGATTTCTTAACGTCGACGTCTTCATTCTTAACAAAAGATAAATTTGTCGAAAGTTTAATAAAAAACAATCTGAAATTAAGTTTCTACAAGTTTATTGTCGTTGATAGATCAATATAGGTTTACAGAAATGAAAAGCCGGTGTGTAAATGAAAAATGTCAAGTGAAAACGAAGCTTCAAGTTCCGTAAAATTTTTTTTTTACCATAAACGTAAAAAAAAAACATTGACGACTTATGTCATGTCAGGCTTTTTGGCGGGAAACGGGAACGGGACAGTTGCTTTCTTCGTTGAATAATCTAAATAATTAATACGAAGTGGTGTTTTGTGGTTAATGATCGCATTAAGTTAGTCGGAAGACATTCGCGAGTGTTATTATATTGGAGTATTCAATAAACAAAGTGTATCTGCCTATTTTCGCTTCGTGTCAGGAAGCCGCTTCATAACTCAAAAGTTTATGCGGACTTTTGAGTTAATTCGTTTGGGGTTCGGAGTAGGAGTCTACTCCGAGGGTGGGGGCTTAGGTTTCATCATCATCACCTTTCATCATTTCATTAATCATCAAGAAAAAAAATACGTCAGACATGGCTGTATGGGCATAGTTCCCTTTGCCTTACCCTTCGGGGAAAACAAAAACAAAAAAAAAAAAAAATTATGTCATGTCAAAAATTGTAAAATTCCATTAGGTATGGAGATTTAGGTTTTATTGTTGTTGTAAACAAACCTAATGTTTGATAGCCAAAGAAACTACGGCATAATTGCAAAATCCTTTTGATAATTTCATCATAAATAATTAAATTCTCATTCCACACGTCGTTGAAAGACATTATGTTGTGACATCAAAACGTTACAAACTTATAGGATTTTCACCAAAACAATGTCTTCGGAGAACGTTTTGGAAGTTGAGGAATTAGAAAATGTCCCGCTGGTTCGCATGGCAGACGTGCAACCGGACAGGAGTGGAGAGTATACTGTTGGAAACATGAAAAATGAGGGTAGACCGAGTGAAGTTCTTGAAACTTGTATAGTAGATGGAGAAGAGTATGAAGCTTGTCTGGTTGATGATGACGACTCCAATATCGGCAGCATGGTGTCCATACAGTCGGAGGACGTGGTCTGTGACGAGGAACCAGAGTTAATTGTTCCTGAAGTGTTGGGTTCAATGGATAGATCCTTTGTTAGTATTGGGTTTTATATTTGCTATGTTAAGTCTAGACCTTGACTTGTTTTTAAACAAAGAAAATATTGCAGACCAATTTTCAGTATAACATATAAGGTTCTTTCTATTTTTGGGTTAAATTATGTGTTAACAAAAAAACATATCAAACAATATCTATGTTTTTTTTACAGAAAGTGTATTCGCGGCCTCTACTGCAAGTGCCACAGATAACAAAACCACAACCACCGGACAGTTGGCCGACTCTTGAAATTTTGCCTGGCGGTGTTATTAACCTGGCTGATAAGACAGACCCCATTACGTTAGAGCCTCTAATAGCGGACTCAGATACAGAAGCTGCAGATACAGAGAATATGATGTATGCATGTGCAAAGTGCTCGCAGAGTTTCAAATACTTGTTCTGTCTTGTGAAGCATGTCCGTTGGCACGAAGATGAGAAACAGCGAGAGAAAATGCAAGATTTAGCTAAATTAAGTAAGTATGATATCTACCTGTGATTGTGTTGGGGTTCTTCCATTTTCTAAGACCCCTGTTTGAATCTTCCACAGAACAGAGGTTGATTAGGTTTCTTTTATTTATTTAAATGGTAATGTTTCTGCCAGTGTGAAGTGTTAGGATTGAAACAAATGGAATTTCATAGTCTCTGTTTACTCTAGTGCGAAATGTGTGTTTATTTATTTCAGGCTGTAATTATTGTGTAATTTCTGAACTAGCCTGTTTATGTTACTATTTTAGAAATAAAAAGTATTTTTTTTTTTAATATTGTTTGTATGAAGGAAAAAACAAAAAAATAATCCTAATATTTTCTTTCCTTTTTTCTTGCTTTATTTTCTTTTTTCTTAATTGGTGTTTTTTTTTGTTGGTGTGTAATGTAATTATGTTGTCTGTGTGTAACTTTTTATGGGCATCGCCTGAAATATATGCTTTTTATTTATTTTATTTTAATATCTTAACTTCTTTCAGCTCCCATAGAACAGAAGATGGCAGATCTTGAAAGAAGGGGCACAGAGCTGGATAAGAGATACAGAAACAATAAAGAGTAAGAATTGATTTTGAAATAATTCAAAATAGAATAGACTTTATTCCTAAAACATGATAATATTTAATTTTATAATTAATAACATATTAAGCTCATAACTATATTCAAATTTTGGTAGTCGGAGGTACATCCATCACAAGAGCAACTAAGTACCCACACCTCACCAAGCTTTCTGTTACACCAATGTGATAGGTGTTGACATCTCTAATCCAACATTGAGTCAATGATAATTGGGTCATGTACTAGGTTTAAGATAAATTATTAAATTCTGATTACTAAATAATGACAGGTCTAGAACTAACGAAGTCTTTTTCTTTTTTCTGTTTAAATTATTTATGAATTGAATCAAAAAAACGTAATAATAAGTCCGACATATTATCACGTTTTTCTATGACGTCACAGTGCACACAAAATCCATAGTAATTTTGTGTTTTGACGATTAGTAAAAAGTAACTGATTTGACTAGTTAGAAACTACCCTATTAATGGCTTTGGGAATAAGGCAAAATGAATAAAAAGACTTTAAATTCCTATTCTCTTGTTGCTAAATATTTGTATGTTTTGTTTGTGTGCAATAAAGTATATTTGATTTATGTTAATTTGCAGGGTAATAGGTGTCAATTCAGAGTTGTCTAACAGTAAGTAAATATTTATTTCTAACATATTTTATTTATCGCGCCATTTCAATGACTATTTTCATGAACCCACCTTGTAGATTTTTTAAAATAATTTCATAATAAAATGGCCCCGATTCCAGTAGACACGTCCTAAGTTTATTTTAAGTTATACCTGTCATTTTCTTATTCGCCGAAAAGGAAAGGGACGGATGATTGACAACTGCTAATTTAAAAATGAATGAGTGAATGTACGTATAACCAGGGCGAATAAAATAGGCATCTCGCTGATATGCAATCCGTTTGACGTGTGCTGTCAACTTAATTCTGTCGGATTATTGGCCTATGTAGAATTTTAAGAGGGTTGTTTTTTCTGCGTAAAATTGACGTGTGTTTCATAAATTTTATGTCTGTCGATTACCCGTCCCTTTCCTTTTCGGTGGATAAGAAACTGACAGGTATAACTTGAAATAAAATTAGATGGTGTGTTGTACAGTCTTGAGGAAAATCATGTACCCACTTTAGAACCCTGTCGCACTATCATATTTTAATGAGACTTACGGTTTAAATTGTCAAAAAAGTTAATGTGACATGGTATCAAAGTGTAAGACTGTTAATGTTGGGGTGTGAGTTGCCCCTATAGAGGTTGTCTTATAATGAGATATTAGTTTCCCAGGGCGTGGAAATAGGCACCTAACTCAGAGAATAGGGGGAGAATAAGATTAAAATGTTGGGCGCCGTATAGAAGATCCCCTCCTATTACAAACAAAGCCAAGGTGTTGGAAATAATAAAGATTTCACTTTTAACAATAGTATAATTGATTCAACAATTTCAAAATAAAATGATATGAAGTCAGTCGGTTACAAACCATCCTAATATAAATTAAGAAACAAATCTTTTACTATAACATGGTATCTTAACTTAGTATTATACCTAAACAACTAGGTTTTATTCCTATGAGGATAAGTAAAGTGTCAGGACGGCAGGTCCTGACAAAAAGGCATGGAGTATGTATTGAGGATAAATACTCCATGTATTAGTAGAAAATCATCTTGAGAGCATGGCACTATCCATAATAAGTTAAATTAATCATGAAGAAGAGATATTTAGAGGGTATCCAGAGATTTTAACACCAAACTGGAATTATGTACATTAATGACCGCAGCAGGAACTGACCCTGACGGTAAAAGTAGATAATGAACACAAATGGTAGTCATGGCTGGGGAGCTAGACCCTGAAGGAAGATCTTGAAGTTGATTTTTGAAGTTAGTCTTTACAGTTGATCATTCTAGTAGAACTTTAACACTGGACTCTGCCGGTGGACTTTGACCCCTGTAACAAAATGACATGTTACAGCTCTGTCAACCCCGTTACGACGCGGAATTAAAGGTAAAAACACTCACCACATCACGTGGGACGATATTATAACAGCATTCCCCCTAGTCGATGGACTAAACCATTGTTTTTATACTGAAAGAAAGAACGTGAGGTTAGGTCATTGTCATGAACATTATGTAGCTCATAATTGCCAACGTTCCACGATAATAACCATCAAAACACTCACCAGAAGACTTCACCATCCTTTCATCGTAATATATGTGGCTTACACACCACTTTAAAGAAATAATCGCGACGGGACTAAATTGCCATCGTCATCGCGTAAACGAAATGTCAAACGAACATAACTTTTTCCCGGCGCGTAGGCACACACCTGTATGCCATACAGCCAAGTGGGAAGTGTAAAAAAAACGTGTTACAGTTCCGTTTTAGTTGAGGAAGAAAAATTTTATTTAAAAATTTAAAATTTTTAAATAAAATTTTTCGCTACACTCCAGTAACGAAAGAGAAATAACAAGCGACTCCAGATGAGTTAACTTGTTATGAACGTACATTTACCTTACAAAGGTAAAAGAATGGAAAGAAACAAACATGATCACCATGTATCAAACTTAAAAACACATCTCATGTAGCCCAAGGGGAAAAGATTAGTACATTCCGCACTAGCCTCGTGCTTACCTGAGTTAAAATTTGGGGATTCTCCCAAGAAAACACATTGCACATAGGCAACATATGTTTGAAACAAATCAAAGAAACACCCTGGTGGTGTCAGACGACAACTCAAAGAATTAAGTCTAACACTGCTTAACCTTAAATAAACATACAAACATCTTGAATATGGTCAAGTTAAAGAAAGACCTACCTAACTTTAAATTTAAAATAACAGACTAAACCTTATGCATACGTTTTACTTAGTCATGGCAAAGGAAAACCTACCTAACTTTTAAATTTAAAATAATAGACTAAACCTTATGCATACGTTATACTTAGTCATGGCCATGACACTAAACTTATTTCAAGTAAAAACCTACTTAAGTACTTAAAAAAAAAACTTAATCTATTTTCTTTTTATTTATTAAGAGTGAATATCCTTGGCGTCATTTGGGTGACAATCAAACACACACCAAATGCATAAACAAGGCCTACGGATATTACTCGAACGAGGAAAACCTCATCAAATGGATCATCTTCCTATAGGGATGACCACTTAACAGGTAATGTCCTTAGAACACAACCTTGAAAGTGAGAGAAGACCTAAACTTCCTCACTAGGACCTCGAACAACAAGATCTTTAATGTGGAAGGAACCTAAAGGTTTACCTTCTAAGGTTTTCAATGAATAAACTACATTACCCAGCTTTTTATGCACTACACATTTTTCAAACTTAGGAGCTAGTTTAGCAGAAAAGTGCTTGGGAGCGCTGGACAAAGGAAAACATCTTTTATAAATAATTTGACCTTCCCGCAATTCCAAAGGACGCTTCCTAAGATTATAATATTTTACATTGTGTTGATATGCCTTTTTAAGGTGACATTCAACTTTCTTGAAGACTTCAGCCATACGAGGCAACCGAGAAGCAAAAGTTTGGGTATCTACTACTATGGTAGACCCATCACAAGGTGAAGAATCTTGTGTATAAGTAGCACCATCGATGACCATCTCTCTACCATGATTTAGATAAAAGGCAGTATATTTTGTACTTTCGTGGACCGAAGTATTGAGCGCACACTGGATTTCCTGAATGTTCTGATCCCATTTACGATGATCAGAACGCACGAGGGAAGCAATGGCACGAACTATATCACGATTCACGCGTTCAGTTTGATTACACTGGGGATGGTATCGAGGATTATAGAATATATGAGGTACTCCGAATGAAGTTAAAGAATCTCTAAATTCTTTAGAAGTGAATTGAGGACCGTTGTCGGTATACAGGATACGACATACGCCATGGACTAGAAAAACATGTTTTTCAAGACATTTCACAATGGCCTTAGAAGTTGCACTACGCAAAGGGAATAAAAGAACATACTTACTGAAATAATCAGAGACCACGAATAAGTATTGATTGCGAGAATAAGATGAAGGGAAAGGACCTAATATATCGCATGATATAGCCTCCCAAGGTTTAGTAACTTGACGGGGGTTACCCATCAGACCAGGCCTAGCAGTATTGACCGGCTTGTATGAACGACATACCTCACAATTGTCAACATATGATTTTACATCTTTAAATAAAGAAGGCCAGAAATATATGGAAGAAATTTTCTTGTGGGTCTTAGCCACACCGAAATGACCGGAAGAAGGCTCATCATGATATTTTCGAAGAACTTCTACATATTTTTCCCGGGGAACTACGATTTTCCAATCGTGTTGGGAAATAAGATGATATTTATTTTTAGATAAACGACAGAGTTTACCATTTACTACCGAGAAATTAGGATAACGACGAGGATCTTTAGTACAACCGTTAAAGACTTTAATATACCAAGGATCAGAAATAGTGTAGGGATCAATCTCAATTGAGCCAATCTTGATTCTAGACAAAGCATCAGGTATCACATGTTCTTTACCTTTCCTGTGAATTATATCAAAATCGAACTGACTCAAACGACATGCCCATCTATTTAGACGACCACTCGGATTACTAAGATTCTGAAACCATTGCAACGAGGCATGATCGGTTATAATATAACATTTGCTACCCTCAACATAAGGACGGTATAACTCCAGAGAATAAATCACAGCTAACAGTTCTCTTTCTGTCGCTGAGTAATTGATTTCTTGGGCGTTTAATGTTCTGCTACAATAAGCGATAGGGTGATCAATACCATCGACCCTTTGAGTTAAAACAGCACCAATAGCAAACGAGGAAGCATCCGTATGGATGTAAAATGGCTGAGAGAAATCAGGACATTGTAGAATAGGTGACGAGATAAGAGCAGATTTAAGTTGGGTGAAAGCTTCTTCAGCTTCCGGAGACCATGTGAAAGGTACCTTCTTACTAGTAAGTCGAGACAAAGGTCTAGCAACATGAGAGAAATTTGGGATAAAACGACGGTACCAACCCGCCATTCCCAAGAAACGTTTAACTGACTTCGCGTCAGTTGGCGTTGGAAAATTTGCAATAACATCTACTTTAGAAGGATCGGTCCTAAGACCATATTGATCAACTACGAAACCGAGATATTTAAGTTCAGATCGGCAGAAAAATGACTTTTTCATGTTAACAGTGAGATTAGCGAATCTTAGTTTTTCATAGACCGCCTTTAGAATTTTCACGTGTTCTTCAAAAGAACTGGTACAGATAATGATGTCGTCAATGAAACAAAACACTTTGTTATCAAATTGAGAGGAGAAAAGATTATCCATTAGCCTTTGCATAGTAGCGGAGGCTCCTACAAGACCAAAACACATGACCTTGTAATGAAATAGCCCACGGCCAGGAACCGTGAAAGCTGTTTTCTCTTTCGAAGAAGTAGAGAGAGGAATCTGATGATACGCAGCACTCAAGTCAAGAGAAGTTAAGTATTTAGCATCGCGAAGATTGTCCATAATATAATTAATATATGGCAATGGATAGGCATCAGGTTTTGACACTGAATTTAACCTTCTACTATCTAAACACAGACGAATATCACCATTGGCTTTAGGTACCATGGTTACTGGAGAATTCCAAGGAGAGAAAGATGGTTCAACAATATCATGTTGGAGCATTCGGTTTAACTCGCCGTCTAGAAGTTTAAGTTTTTCAGGACTAATACGATAATATTTTTGTTTTATGGGTTTCGCATCACCTGTTTCTATAACATGTTCTATTAAATGAGTACGACCAAGGCCGACTAACTCTGAATCAATATTAGAGAAAAGTTGTTTAACGTTATCAATTTCTTGTTTTTGAAAATCCGAAAGAGAATCTAAATTGCGCAAGCCATTTTCTTTGACACTTGCTACATTGTATAAATCGACAGGCTCTATTGCAGGTAGACACGCCAGAACTTCTGGGGCTAAGTTAAATGATTTCCAGAAATTAATTCCGAAATGTAATGGAAGTTTGATTTCGGGTTGAATGTAAAATTGAATGAGCTTAACCTCATTGTTATATTCAATAGGAATATCCATGTAAAATTGGCACATGTATTCGTGACCACTCGCCACTTTCAAAAATACAGGGGACTTTAAATTACACAATGGGATACCAAGATTTTTAAAGAATTTATGAGCATTGTTTCCTAAAATAGAACAAGCGGCTCCACAGTCGAGTAGACCAGAAATTTTAATACCATAGACTTTAACAGTTAAATAAGGGCGAAAATCTGTAGAATTAGGATTAAATATCGCCTCCCTGCAGGATTCAGATCCCAGAGAGACTAAGCAATCTAGTTTTTTGAATTAGAATGAGGATTACAATTTGGGCAAAGAGGAGTCTTTACCCCTTTCTTACCACATTTAAAACAAACTACTTCCTTAGATGCATTACACCGATTTGTGGAATGATTCGTTCCACCACAGCGAAAGCAAGTCGAAGAACGATTAACAGAAGCGACAGGAATGTTTTTAGAAAAATCCCTAGAGGATTTAGGTTTGCATTTAAAGTTGAAATCCGGAGCTACGGAATTTTTAGAGAAATTAGGTTCTATAAAGTTGTCAATCCTATGTTTTGACAATTCCAAACGTTTACCTATCTGTTGTAATTGTTGGATGGTAGTGACATCAATCATCCGAATTTCCCTACTATATTCAGGACGAATATTCCGCAAGATGATGTCGAGTTTATCGCTCTCAGAAAGCTCTTTACTCAAACGAGACATCATACCTAGTATGATAGACAAATATATGACAATGGATTCATCCTTCGCTTGTGTTCGCGAACGAATCTCTTCAAGAAGACGAAAATCGTAGTCAGGTAAATCAAAATCTGATTTCAAAGCAGAAACCAGTTCACTATAGTTAGAAAAACGACATTTATTGGCACGGTACCAGCATAAAGCGGGACCATCCACCAAGTCAGTAAAACCAGTGTAAATATCATCAACAAGAATGTTCCGTGCCGAACACAGCTCCTCCAAACGAGCCAGGAAAGCGCGAACACAGGAATCACCCTTAAATTTCAAATTCAACGAGTTGAGGTTATATTTCTTTTCATGAGAAATAATAGTTTTATATTTGTTAATATACGACGGACGGTTTAATTCATGCTCAGAATCTGAAGATGAATCGGAAGTGCTATCATTATTGGCCAATGATAACAATAAAGAAGTTTTCAATTTTTCAAGGTCATCGGCCGGACGTTCTATGCGAGACAACCGCAAAAGCAAATACTGAGCACGGCCTAGAATACGCTGATGAGCCGAAGGAGATTTGTCAGGGTTCGATAAACAAGAGATGATTTCGTTTATTTTTAATGTTAAAGTTTTATGTTCATCATCAAGATCACACTCAAAACCCTGAGATGGTACAACTATACTGCCGCGACGGGCTTGTTTACAAGTTTGTCTAAATAATTTTCGTAATTGCTCAACAGTATTATCCCGGTCAACCTTTACATTCCGAATAGAAAGTTCATGAATAAGTTCATCTTTCAACAAGAAGTTAATATTAGCATTGAATTCCGCCATTCTGAGTAAACAAAGTAAGAACAGTATACCAGATAAGTGAAGAAGAAATATGGTTATGACACTAATGTATGTGAATATAGTTATAGTACTCTAAGTACTAACAAAATGTAATGGAGAAAAAATAAATTATAAGTAACACCCCTATTGAGTACTTATCTACATGCTACTATGGTCCTATGTATCAAATTTATGAATACTATGTTCCTATGTAACCACTGACAAATAAAATAAGATAAAAACCCACAGATTATTACTATGTCTATGTAAGAACCTCTATGTGCTCTGAGTCACTATGTTTATAATCATATAAATTACTAGAAAAAGGAATTGTGTCACTATAGTCCTATGTGATATTAAAAGTATATGACTATGGCCCTATGTAAACTAACTCAGCTAAAATAAGAAAAATAAATCTGAGAGATACTATGGTCCTGTCAATAAAATTATCACTAAGTCCCTATGCAACAACAACTGGAGATATGCTAAATTTCAAGTTTAAACCATACCTACTTATAAATAGAAAAGTAAAGTCATAAATGTGTACCTATTAAAAGAAAACACACCCTATTTGCTATAAAGTTACACCATGTGCTTATAACTAGGTTATGTTACAAAGAACAAAGAAAGTGAAATACCTACTAATTTCCAACCTTGCTTTTCTGAGCCCCACGTTGGGCGCCACTGTAAGACTGTTAATGTTGGGGTGTGAGTTGCCCCTATAGAGGTTGTCTTATAATGAGATATTAGTTTCCCAGGGCGTGGAAATAGGCACCTAACTCAGAGAATAGGGGGAGAATAAGATTAAAATGTTGGGCGCCGTATAGAAGATCCCCTCCTATTACAAACAAAGCCAAGGTGTTGGAAATAATAAAGATTTCACTTTTAACAATAGTATAATTGATTCAACAATTTCAAAATAAAATGATATGAAGTCAGTCGGTTACAAACCATCCTAATATAAATTAAGAAACAAATCTTTTACTATAACATGGTATCTTAACTTAGTATTATACCTAAACAACTAGGTTTTATTCCTATGAGGATAAGTAAAGTGTCAGGACGGCAGGTCCTGACAAAAAGGCATGGAGTATGTATTGAGGATAAATACTCCATGTATTAGTAGAAAATCATCTTGAGAGCATGGCACTATCCATAATAAGTTAAATTAATCATGAAGAAGAGATATTTAGAGGGTATCCAGAGATTTTAACACCAAACTGGAATTATGTACATTAATGACCGCAGCAGGAACTGACCCTGACGGTAAAAGTAGATAATGAACACAAATGGTAGTCATGGCTGGGGAGCTAGACCCTGAAGGAAGATCTTGAAGTTGATTTTTGAAGTTAGTCTTTACAGTTGATCATTCTAGTAGAACTTTAACACTGGACTCTGCCGGTGGACTTTGACCCCTGTAACAAAATGACATGTTACAGCTCTGTCAACCCCGTTACGACGCGGAATTAAAGGTAAAAACACTCACCACATCACGTGGGACGATATTATAACAGCATTCCCCCTAGTCGATGGACTAAACCATTGTTTTTATACTGAAAGAAAGAACGTGAGGTTAGGTCATTGTCATGAACATTATGTAGCTCATAATTGCCAACGTTCCACGATAATAACCATCAAAACACTCACCAGAAGACTTCACCATCCTTTCATCGTAATATATGTGGCTTACACACCACTTTAAAGAAATAATCGCGACGGGACTAAATTGCCATCGTCATCGCGTAAACGAAATGTCAAACGAACATAACTTTTTCCCGGCGCGTAGGCACACACCTGTATGCCATACAGCCAAGTGGGAAGTGTAAAAAAAACGTGTTACAAGTGTAGTGACCGTACTGGATTGTTTTGTTGTGTGCATTATATAATTGATTGCCTGATTAACTTACAGAAATACGAGTAAAAGAGAAGAACGCCAGCCAGCACACAGGAAAAAGAAAAACAATTTGCAAACCAAAGTTGAGAAGAGTACCAAAGAAGTCATAGTTAAGTGATACATAGAGAGTTTCAAGAGGAGTCTAATTTGGGGAAACCTGCATGAAATGGTGGCTTTAAGTATTTTTTTTTAATTTAAACATACCTGGCATGGAGTGGGTGTATGTACAGTCATGAGCAATATGATCTAAGCACTTTAGAACCCTGTCACACTGTCATATTTGACATTTAATGAGACTTACGGTTTAATATGTCAAAAAGTTTAATGTGACATGGTTTCAAAATGTATACATATTAGTACTCGTGACCGTACTATACACTTTGGCCTACCCCTTTAGGGATACTGGCGTGATGCTGTTTTGTTTTTCTTGTTTTCCTTATTGTTAATATTGAGGAATGGTACTGAGAGCATTCCGTCGCGGGAGTTAGCATGAAACCGCGTCGCTTTCATAGTACATAAAAAAGATAGGCTCTTATTAAAAAATAAACAATAATACTGCATATATAATAGAACGGTAATTCTCGGCCCCGCCCCAAATTGTACCGGGCGCCGACCTACATTTACCTCACCCCCTCTGGGACTTTAACACGTTGACAGTCCAGTGACCCATATACGGGTCATGATGGACTAGCTACATACGTCCGTGACCCATACATGGGTCACTAAGAAACGGCCGGGTATTGTGAAGTGTTAAGAATACATTTATTATTATTTACGTTTTTGACTGGATGTATAAAAATTGTAGTAATATACTGGACTTACAAGGAAGTCCAAACATTTTGTATGGGGACTGTCAACGTTTTAAATGTCTGTAAACCGCCGGCCGTATTTTGCAGTATTTTTTTGCCTTAAGTTCTTGAAATGCAGGATTTCCCGTAGTATTTTTAATTTCAATATATACAGGGTGTTAGTGACATCGTAACGAATGCTGAAGGGGATGATTGAGACCATGATTCTGAGTTAATATCAAGTGGATTTTTTTGTCGCAAAATTCATGTTTTTTTTTTTAGTTTTTTAAAATAATTTTTAGTTCCATACTTTTGCGACGGAAAATTTAACTTAACACCCTGTATATAACATACATAAACATCCTATATCAATCAACCGGAGGGGTATGCAGCATACTCCACCATGCTGCTCCACTGCGGATTGGTGGAGGTGTTTGTGTCAATACATAAAAGACAAAATATATTGAATGGTCAGATTCTGAGCTGCACATTTGTACAAAACTAATGACCAGATCACTTTTATATGCGATTTGGCTAAATAGAGTAGAGACAGCCGTTTTTTGTAGACTCATGGGGCAATCTTCTATCGTGTGGTTCATCAACTCTGGTGCCAGGTGTATTGAGCCGCCAAAGGCCCCTGACATGGCTCATGTAACAACTACTTACTTACACTAGTAAGTACTAGCCGGGATCTAAAAAACGGCTGAACGCTAAACGGAAGGCATCCGAGACACGGATCATGTCCACCCACTACTGGGTATAGGTCTCTTCTCTTCATCATCATGCTACTTTATCGGATAATCAGGTGATCTGCCTATAATGTCCTTATCAAATCATGAAGCAACTAAAAAGAGGCGATGTTTAATTTCATTAACAGGGCGTAACTTACGATCCTGACTACCTGGGGCCTGTTTCATAAAACTTAAATTGTAAATTACAACGACAATTTGGTGTTCATTACGTAGCTAATATGAAACTGCAGAATATTCGTGATCGCCCACTCCGCAATGTACATCAAATTGTCATTGTAATTTACAATTGTAAGTTTTATTAAACAGGCCCCAGATAAAAACTAGAAGCTCAAATGTAGGTGTCAGCACTGTTGAGTGTTGCTAAATTTTGCCAGTTCTCCATACTCTCCAGCTGAAAATTCGTGTTAAATGCTATAAAATATTGAGCAACATGGTCGTATTCCGTCTGAAGAATGAGTTACGAAAAAGAAAAGCTGCCATCAGTTGCAAAAAAGGCAATTTTGATGAAAGAAAAATTCTTAGCTTCTTTCCGATCTTTAGGTAATACAAATATAACACAGATTTTGCAGTGAAACGCGGCGCAAACGGTTATAGTGTACAAATATCACCATCATCATCAACAGCCTATATACGTCCCACTGCTGGGCACAGGTCTCCCCTCAATCAACCGGAGGGGGTATGGAGCATACTCCACCACGCTGCTCCAATGCGGGTTGGTGGAGGTGTTTTTACGGCTAATAGCCGGGACCAACGGCTTAACGTGCCCTCCGAAGCACGGAATCATCTTACTTTTTCGGACAATCAGGTGATTCAAGCCTGAAAGTCCTTACCAAATAAAGGACAGTCTCACAAAGTGATTTCGACAATGTCCCCATCGGGAATCGAACCCGGACCTCCAGATCGTGAGCCTAACGCTCTAACCACTAGACCACAGCGGCTGTGTACGAATATAATCAAAACAATGGCCCCGATTCCTGCAGACACCGCCTAATTTTATTTTAAGTAATATCCGTCATTTTCATATCCGCCGAAAAGGAAAGGGGCGGATGATTCACAGCTCTTAATTTTAGGAAGAATGAGTTAATGAATGAATAACTCGGGCGAATCAAAAGGTACGTCCCTGGTATGCAATCCGTTTGACGTGCTGTCTACTTAACTGTGTCGGGTTATTGACGGACGTAAAATTTTTAGACGGTTGGTTTAGATTTGTGCTTAAAATTGACGTGTGTTCCATAAAGGGCTATGAACCTTTCTGGCATATCTCAGTGGCGCCACCTAGCGGATTTTTTAAAACTGCGGCGCACGATGAAACCTGTGCAAATCGATAGGGGACACTTGTCTGAACAAAAAAGCTTTAATGGACCTATGCTCTAAAGTGTCACGTTTTCAAGATATCTCGCTTGAAAGTTACGAAAAGTATCGTATGGATAAATCGATTTTACTCTTTATCTATATACAATCGTAATATAGTGACAAAGTGATTGATTATACATGAAACATTATTTAATATACAACATATTTATCTTATTGAAAAAATGAAATTAATAAATACTTGCAACAACATTAATGGTTTTTGTCTTTGCTACATTATATAGGAAGTACATAGGTACTTAACTGTGCACACCTTATCTAAGGTTACTAATTGCAAACCGAGTTTATCAGTTTGTGTTATGTATGATATAGGCGTCATTTACTCCTTAACTTGATTTTACTTGACACAACGACAGGATCTAATGAAATATAAAATAAAGTTTACATTTTTATATACGCAATGCGTTATTGCGGCATCATTAGTACTCGTTAAAAAGCAGAATTCTCGAAGTTTAATAAATCTGTGTAAGAGAAACAAAATGGTGTACTTATTAACTGCCATTTTGCTTTCTCGTTTAATTCCAGGAACTACGAAAATGGAGGTCCTTTGTTTAAAGTTGCACGAATTTCTATATTTCGGCGGAATCAACAAGGATAGCGAATAGCCATACAATAAGTGTGAGTGAGACAACATCATACAATAAATACAATAGGACGATTGACAGCCGGGTGAACTTTCAGTCAGTTTGCCACTTTCATCTTAAACGTGCGCATGCGCTTTTCTCTCTTCTGAGACTCTATCCTGTTCATTCTGTTGTATTTGTTACCACTGTTGAGTTTGTTAATATTCCTCTTGAGTTTGTTAGTATTTTTGTTGACTTTGTTAGTGTTATTGTTGAATTTGTTGTTGTTGTCTTGGCAAGATGTCCATTCATGTTGGTGCCAGGCAATGTTTTTTGTTGTGGTGTAAGCACTGTTCGTGGCCCGCGCCGAAGATCTCGGCGTCCTATACAGTCTTACTTGACAACTGAAGATTATATTGCTAGGCACCCGAACATCCTGAATTATGCTCGCCACTTATTTGACGATCGAGAGCTAAGTAATCTTATTTGAACATTGCAAAAATTAAAAATCTCAGTATGCAGTGTATCTGGTATCTATATTATAGTCCCTGGTCAGTATAATACATAAAATGACAATGTATAATTCGGCTCGTTTCTCAATCGTGCTTTTCATAATCGAAATGTCATATGAATAAAATTCGTGTATGGAAATAATATATCCTACTTTATCGAAGCTCTCATTATGTAGCGTCTTAGACGAAGTGTAATCAACGCAAAACATTTTTAACAGAAAGTCGTCAACTTATCTCTATTATAATTAGCCAGAGATAGCTCTTACGCCAAGCGTATCACTTGTGTACCAGACTTACGCTTTCAATAGATTTTATAGCCACCTATTACCACTTAATTATGTATAATAAATGATATTTGCATTTTTTGTAACAGTAGAGATTAATCAGTTCATATTAATGCAAGCACAACGGTAAGCATCGGTAAGGCTTTTTTTCATCTGACATGTGCTACGTTGCTAGGTTTAATATCCACCAATCAGATAATTGGGTCTGATTCTGATCGGCACAATGAACCCGATTGTAGGATATGCAACGTAGCATCTAGCATGTTACTGGTGGAAACGCAGTCTAAATGTGACGTACTTACTTCATTATTGATGGAACAGTATTCTTATCGTTTCCAGCTAACTACGCAATACCGAATATGCCACATTTAAAAGAGGAAGTGAGGATTGCTTGCGCCCTAATAAATGCCTTCGGAAAATGGGTGACAGATCACCCACTCGTAAATGAAATAATCAACGAATACCTTAAGCACGACGCCCCAAACTATCTGTGCGAGTTTGTAATACAAAACAATTTAAATCAACGCAGAGCCGCTTTCCAAGCTATAAACTCAAGTGAAGGCTTTCAACAGTTTCCCATCTTATCATATGAGGATCTGTTGATAATGTCTCTGGGGCCGTATCAAGTGACGCAGGCAAGAAGCTACTATGGCGAACACCTAAAAGAAAACGGAACGTTTTTCATTGAAGTGTATGAAGATTTTGAAGTTGACTATAATTTAAATCAATACAACATAGTAGTTTGTGATCCTTGGCTGACAAGAGCTAAAATACTCTAGAGGCACCAGAGCAACAGAATTTATTTTGTATATATCTTGCTAAATAATAGTTTGAAAAACAGAAATAAACTTGTCGGTCACTATTGCAGCTGTATAGTTGGAAAACGGACACTCGGGTGCTGTGCTCATGTCATGTGCATAGTTTGGTTTAAGGGATGGGCTCGGCACCAAGAAATTCAACCCCCTGCTGCCTTTTTAGATCAAGTTATTATTTCTGATGAAGAAGAAGATTGATTATTCAAGAAGACTGATATTCATTATCGTAATAGGTACGAATTTGTATAAAAAAAGCCTATTTGTTATAAGTATACAGGGTGTTAGTGACATCGCATCGTAACGAATACTCAGGGGGATGATTCAGACCATGATTCTGACTTAATATCAGGTCGAATTTTTCGTCGCAAAATTCATGATTTTTTTTAGTTTTTTAAAATTATTTTCAATTCTATACTTTTGCGATGGAAAATTCCACTTGATATTAACTCAGAATAATCAGCTGAATCATCCCCCTCAGTATTCGTTACGATGTCACTTACACCCCACACAAGTACATACAGTAGCCATACAAGTAGGTATGGGTATTAGTGACAACGTAACGAATACTGAGGGGGATGGTTCAGACCATGATTCTGAGTTGATATCAAGTGGAATTTTCAGTCTGAATATTCATGAAAATTTTTGTGTCTTTTTCAATTATTTTTCGTTCCATACTTTTGCGACGGAAAATTCCACTTGATATCATCTCAGAATCATGGCCTCAATCACCCCTCAAAGTTTTCGTTACGATGTCACTAACACCCTGTATACACTGTATGTATTCAATAACAATTAGTATTGATTTCGTTTTTAAGCAAAATATAAATAACTATATGACTACTTTTACGATGTTTTATTTCATACTTATAAAAACACAACTAAGAAAATTCATGTAATATGATTGTTATGAACTAAACAGCTTAAGGTCCCGTTGCATTGAAGGCACACACCCCATTGGTGTGTCTATACGAACTAGGTATGTTCCATACACTGCTGTAAAGTAGTCCTAAAAGCGAATTTTCACACCCCTCCTGCTTTCACTGTGATTAGACATTTAAGCTGCCTTTCATTGAATAAACATAAAAACTCAAAAAGTGTGAAATTGTTAGACAATCATAGCAAATAACTTTGAGCGTGATTGCCATGAGAATAAGTCATGAGCTGTACATCTCACGACTCGTTTCTGGATTTCTTTTAAGTTACACATAAAAGTAAGTTATAGATATTTATTTTATCTATTTTCTATTTATTTATTTTTCAATAAAGTAAATATGTGGTATATTAAACACTAATATTCCATGCATAATCACTTAGTCACTATATTCCAATTGCATATAAAAGTAAAATCGATTTGTTCATACAACACTTTTCGGAACTTTCAAGCTAAATATCTTGAAAACGTGACGCTTTAGAGCTTAGGTTCATTAAAGCTTTTTTGTGCAGAAAAGTGCCCCCTATCGATATGCACAGGTTTCATCGTGCGCCGCAGTTTTAAAAAATCCGCTAGGTGGCGCCACCAGGCTATGCCAGCCTCCATAGTGAAATGTTCAATGCCCTTTTATGCTTGTCGATTACCCGTCCCTTTCCTTTTCGGCGGATAAGAAAATGACAGATATAACTTAAAATAAAATTAGATGGTATTTACAGGAATTAGCACCAATATGTTTGTTTACTCAAATAGTACGGGGAAGTGTCAAAATTTAAGAACACTCAACAGTAGCGACACCTGATGGGAGAAATAGGCAGTTTTATCCTCATTCCCGTGACTTCGCCCCATTCTCATTGAGCGTTCAAATAGAATCTTCTCAGAACGCCCTGAGTAGATGTTCACGGACACCCTAAGGCCTATTTTGACCCTTGACGTTCCCCAATTGTCCGACCAAGTAGTGATTGCCATCGGAGGGAAATCCACACGGTAAGTCACGTCAAACCAAAGGGTTTTAAAGAACGTAGCGTCCAGTGAATATTTTTTTCTATTCTTTTTAAACAAATTGTATGATAGGTATTTGTAATTGTTGTTCCATAGTTATATAGAGTGCTGAGCTGAAAATGTCTTCATATTGTACTTGTTTTTGCGTGTTCGTGAAAGTTTATAAGATACATATTAGGTTAAATAACCATAAGGTGTTTTAAAGAGTTTCTATAAGTGTTAAATAACTTAAGTTTTACGTTTTCTAAATATTTTAAGTTAGTTGTGAAATACTAAAATTTTATTTGCGCACATATAAAAGTGAAGTCATAGAATAGACTACTGATAAAGTACTTCAACTTGACGTTATGGACAGTTACATCCGTATTTTAGGATGTTCACTCGACTCATCCTCAGAAGTTAGCCGGGACCAACGGCTTAACGTGTCCTCCGAAAACGGAATTATCTTATTTTTTCATACAATCAGGCGATTCAAGCCTGTAAAGTCCTTACCAAATAAAGGACAGTCTCACAAAGTAATTTCGATAATATCTCATCGGCAATCGACATTTACGTTCTCGACTTATGTCGATTAACCTTTTCAGCGCCAAGAGTTTTGATCAAAAACGTTCACCACACGCCACGACATTAAACATGGTTTGTTTTTAATGATTTATTATTTAAATAACATTGTAATACATTGTGAAATTGATATTTTTCAAATAACTAAACTATAAACTGTCTGAAAAACTAATGCATGTGTCCTTAGATATTATAACGATAATAAAAAATACAGTTAAATTGGTAAAAAATATTTGTCTGATATATCAGACTTTGGCGGTGAAAGGGTTAAGGCGGATTTATATTTGTCTGATGTGTTGTGACGTGACGCGTCAGAACGGTATCGGTTTCATACATTTAATAAGTAACGTTCATAACATATAAATGTGAAAACTAGCTGTCACGTTACGACACGTCACAACAAATCAGACAAATATAAATCCGCCTTTACTAACAGTGATATGTTCCCAGTTTCATGTGCCCCGCAGTATAAAGAGCTTTATTTGCTAACCTTTAGGCAGATACGACCAGAGTACAAGAAATAACAATTTGAAAAAGAAAAGCAGACAGTTCTTACTTTTAAAGAATTTGCACAAAGGGGACATTCCCGCTTTGGAACATTTCAGAGAACGGCATATCACTGATCATACTGCCAACATAATCATACGAAAATAAATATGTCATGCCATACTAGAGTAAAATTGAGATTTTGAGTTGAATTCGAGGAAGGCCTTAAGGTCGCCTTAACTGAGAACGCAGTCTAGGAAGGTTGGAGTTAACATCTTTCAATACGGGTGTTAGTCTTCGTTAAATAAAATTTCAGTAACGTAACTTTAATTGTTCATGAAGTCATTTAGTCTATTTGTGGCCTTTCATAAGCCAAATATGAATTTGAAATTGTGTTTTGTTTTCTAGGCCACAGTCGTTGGCCGATTAACAAAGTTTTAATCTAAGTTTAAAATAAACTATTACTTGTTGTAAATTGTTTTTTAATTTCCAACTAGACTGAAAAATAAATAGTCAAATTCACAAGCATACTTCATCAATTATCCTTATCTTTATCAAAGATTATCCTTCCTAAATCTTGTTGCATCTGTCTCAATTCTTCCCTTTTCGACATTAGCCTCTCTCTGTCCACTGATTTGGTCCATTCTGGTTCTGTGGACACGTATTTATCTGTAGAATACTGTTTTTCTAACGCCAATAAGGTTCTTTCTAATTTTTCTATTTTATGTTGCAATTTTAATTTAGCTCCTAATATAGCTTTCTCGACGTTGTTACCTAATACTTCGACCCATACCTCAGATTCTTTGTCTAAGAGTCCTCTGATGTAATATCTGTGGTCGGTTTCTTCAAAGTTTACAGCACAACATCTTGCCAAGTTTGAAACTATTAAAATGTTATTTGCCAAATCTGACTGCAGGGTAGCATCGTTGGTTTTAACATGTATCGCGGGTCTCAACTTGTGGGACATGCCACATAAGCCCTTCAATTCTCTAATTAAAGCTGTAGCTTCAAGCACTCTGCTGGCTCTATTCTCCAACTTTTCATCTCTCCAGTTTTTAAAATCCTTGAACTCCGGAAAGTCGAAACACTTGGGATCGTCGTGGTAGTTGCATATGATATTGTGTTCGAATGCCGGAATCTTAGGGATTAATTCTTCTGTTAAATAAATCATGTATGGATGTAAGCATCGTAGCGCCGTGTTTAAAACTGCTGTTAGCGTGTGTGCGTGAGCGTACCCAGTTATCGGGTTGTTGTCTCCAAACCCAGGCTTCGTCGCTTCCAAGTACACATCGCAAAATTCGTTGTAGATGTGGTTCCGTAACGCCTTTGTCGCCAAATGGAAGTCGTTGTTGTCCATACTTTGGTTCACCTTATCCACAGTATCGGACAACCGACTGAGTATCCATTTGTCGAAGTATGTTAGATCCAACGGAGTGATTTCATTCTGTATGAGCGGCAGTTTCGAGCAACACATCTGCACATACTTTATACTCTGCCAGATTTTGTTGCAAAACAACTTGTTGGCGTGGCATACGTTCACGTCAAAGTTCACAAAGTGGGATTTGACGTCTTGTGTTAGAAGACTGAACCTTAGAGCATCCACACCACACTCAGGTATTCCACTCGTGTTAGTAAAGTTCGCTTTCTGGTACGCTAAAGCGCTTTTCAATTCGTCATGAGACAATATCCCATTTGTAAGCATTTGTTCAGACTTTTTCTGCAGTTTTTCTAAAGAAATCCCGTTGATAACATCCACCGGGTCGATTACATTTCCTTTGCTTTTCGACATCTTAGCGCCTTTGTGGTCGCATATGACTCCGTGTAACAGGACCTGATTGAAAGGTAGCTGGCCTGTTAACTCCATCCCCAAAAGGATCATTCTGTGAATCCAAAACCCTAGGATATCATGTCCGGTCACCATCATACTTAAAGGGTAGAACTTCTTCAAATCATCGGTAACATCTGGCCATCCCATGGCTGCGAAAGGATAAATACCAGAGGAAAACCACGTATCCAATACATCTTCGTCTCTCTCAACGACAACTTGTTCAGGGAGCGATTGGAACTTTCTAGACGCTTGGATCCTCGCTTGTTCCTCATTGTCCGCAACGACCCATATCTCGTGATCGTCGACAGTACATTTGTAGGCGGGTATCTGATGCCCCCACCATATCTGTCTCGAGATGCACCAATCTCTCTCATCGTTGCACCAGTCTATCCAGTTTTTGACGTATTTTTCTGGCTCTATGCGCAAGAGGCCGCTTTCGACCACTTCCCTGGCCTTTCTATTTAGTGCGCCGCAGTTTACGAACCACTGTTCCTTTGGCAAGTATTCGATCAGCATGCCTGTTCGACTGCAGCTGGGTAAGGTCATCCTGTGAGGTTCTATGCCCCTCATGAAGCCGAATTCGTCGAGTCCCTTTATCAGTTGTTCTCTACATTCGTACCGTGGCATTCCGGTGAATCGTTCAGCGTTCATCATAGCACCGTTTTCATCTATAACCTGAAATGATATAACATCATAAAACTAGGAGGTTCTATGACTATAGATATGTTAGTTAACCTAGGTTTCGGTTCTGTGATCTAATTTGGAAGTTCGCGTGAAATAAGCCAGAGTCTTCACAGAGTTAAACAAAAAATTCACTCTGCTATCTTTGTTTAATGTTTTAGTGAGACAAGTTTTTTGCTTCTGTATATAAACCGACACGATTTTCAAAAGCAATCTAATATATGGTAACCTGTATTAACGGCAGATTGTGACGTTTGGCGACTTCGTAATCAACCTTGCTGTGCGCAGGAGTTATTTTGACAGCACCCGTACCAAAATCCATATTTACAAACTCATCGTAAATGATTGGAAGTGTGCTTTGTTTAAACGGATGATACACCCGCTTTCCTATAAGGTGTTTGTACCTGGAAATAAGTTTAATGCAAAACGTTTCAGTTATTCAAAATGTAATCCAGGAAAATACAGACATAGATTATCAGCAAATCGTGAAAAGTCGGTCGCAGTTTGGACGCGTTTTTGTACAAATTCATCTCGTACGATCACGCAGAAAAGTACTATGGAAACGCGCACATTAGGTAAGAGTTGCTTGTTTCAGACAATATGTATTTAAAGGAAAACTCATCCAAAGTGCTACCGGCCTTAGGATGCTTTTCCACCAGAGATGTGCTATGCTGCGAGGATGTGAAAGCTAAGCTACGAAACTGTGACTGTTCCACTGGCGAGTAAGATGTGCTATGAACGCGGGCCTACTGTAGGTAAGTCACCATCATCATCAACATGTCCTCCAAACCGTATCTGGCGACGGCGACTCTTAAATATCTATCCCGGGTCGTTGTTGTGGTGGGCTCTGATGTGGCTAGCGAAACCGTGCTGTAGATAAGTACTCTGCTCTTGATGTATTTTTCTGACTCTGTTCCCAAGAAGCCGCTTTCGGCCACTTCCCTGCCCTTTCTAATTTAGTGCACCTCAGTTTATGAACCATTGTTCAGGTTAGCTACATTGGCGACCATTATAGCACACATTCTTCTATATAAAAAAAAACATAGCTTAGTTGAATCCGTTTCAACCAGTGCTATGATTTATGGATGCTGTGTTATTGGTGGATATCAAACGCATCTCTGGCGGAAAAGCACCATTAAGCGTAATAATTTACCTTGTATCATGAGGATGCACTGCAATCGCAACATCACCCATCATCGTCTCTGGCATGGTGGTGGCCACAACTACCTCATCGTTTGTGCCAAATATTTTATACGCAAACCTGTACAGCTGGCCAAATGTAACAGGCGTTGTCATCCCTGGCAACTTCATATCTGTCGGGCCACTGATTTCAATGTCCTTTATTTCCATATCAGATACAGTTGACTTCAGAAGCCCGCACCAGTTAATCAAAGCCTGTTTTCTGTAGATAAGACCTTTGTTGTATAATCTCTTAAACGCTATGTTGACTGCGTTTGTGTGCCTTTGGTCCATCGTGAAGAGCTGTCTGGACCAGTCCAGAGAACAACCAAGGTTTCTGAGTTGCTGCATGATAGTGTCACCATGTTTATCCTTCCATTTCCACACTTCGTTCACGAAGGAGTTACGTCCGAGGTAATAACGGTTTATATTTTTCGTGTGCAGTAGATATTTTTCGACTACGCCCTAAAATGTTATAGAGTCATTAAGTTTCACAAAATATAGTGTAAGACGGATCAGGGGGAATGGAATAAGACAGACTTACAGCCATAACCGATATAAAGTCCTTGGACAGGTGTGATGAACCAGTAAGGTGCTCAACCCATTATCCATATAATGGTCCATCGTGCATGATACAAATAGGACGTGTGGTCACGGATGATCCGTGGTCGCCCAGTTGGTAGAACGCTTGCCTTTCACATTGAGGTCGCAGATTCGAATCCAGCAGAGGCCTAAACCAATGATTGTCGAATTTGTTTTCGAACTTATGTTTGGATCATATATCATTATCACTTGCTCAGCAGCGAAGGAAAACACCGTGAGGAAACCCACATTCCCGAAAAATGCATTTTCGGAGGTATGTGTTTTTGCCCTTCGCGGGTTGGAAAGTCAGATAGGCAGTCGCGTCTGTAAAAAACCGGACCTGTCAAATCGTCAGGTTAGGTAAGCGGGCACTATGAAAACGGGATAATGCAAGGGGGATGATGGTCAAGGCCCTTGACCAACCCTTGCCAAGGGTGTACCGCCATTTCGCCGAACAATTGTGCGCATATTTTCATCACCCAAACATCATTTCCCAAAACTGTGAACTGTGATTTTCACCATCAACAAACCAACAATTTACATAATGAGCATAATGCCTATAAAAAGTTGCAAGATGATACTATATAGTTGCTAATGTTGATAATTTTCGTAATGAACATACATATGCCTGACAAAATTACTTGTATTATTTATATTTTTGGTTTGTTGGGAAATGAAAATAGGCCAATAACTATTTGCAAAGTGAAAACTTGCCAAATATTTTTCTGCAAAAAGCTATGTTTGAACTGTGATTGAGGCAGAAGGGTGCAGTGTGCATATATTCCTTTGGTGCCTTGGATGGAATGGTTTATGGTATAGTGTTAGTGCATCAACTAATGCTCTATACAATGTTTGGGACACTTGATTAAAAATAGATTTAAAAAATTCAATGTGTGGATAAGGAGCATAATATTGATACATGCTGATACTTTCTTTGCTTTATTAGCTCCTTGTCCGGCATATAAAATAAATAGGGAATATTAATTTGAAGTAAAAATATTGAAAAAAAAGCTATGATAGAACCTGTGTAGCAATGCCAGCATGGTCAGTACCAGGAATCCACACAGTATTGTGTCCCAGAGCTCTTTTCCTTCGCAGTATTACATCTTGAATTGTACAGCCTAATGCATGCCCTGAAAAAAAATACAGGCATCTAAAAATAACAAAAAGTAAGTACTTTTAGAAGTTATGTAGTACTGTACATTTGCATGTTGGATGAACATGATACACTCTAGACTTCTGCTTGTCCCATGTGGGTTGTGAGACCAATGACCAACCTCATCAACCCTGACAGGGTTACTATTGAGCCGCCAAAGGTCCCTGATGTGGCTCATGTAACAGCTCATGTACATACAGTAAATAGTAGCTGGGACTGACTGCTCAACATGCCATCAGAAGCTTGGATTATCTTACTTTCGGACAATTGGATGGTCAAGAGGTTGTTACTTCCATGCTCCTATTTGTTTTAATCAAATAAAAAAAAAAACAAAAAGAAAGAAAGATCGCAGTGTCGAGACGTTACCATACCTACATCTGATTTTTTGTATGCCTATAAGACTTTGTAAACATTGAAAATTCTAACCTACCTAAGTGCAACTTTCCGGTAACGTTCGGCGGAGGAAGAACCATGCTGAAGTTCGGCTTATGGCTTTTAGGCTCTGGTTTAAACAGTCCCTCTTTTTCCCACTGTTCATATCTATATTTTTCAACAAGTTCTGGCCGATACGCTCCGCCAGGCAACTCGCTCTTAATAACTAACGTTGTACTACTCGCATATGCTCTTGCATAATATCGGCGGGAAGCAACACAGTAATTTTTAAATTTATATAACATTTTTTAACTTAAGTTATAAAAATATTACATTACTACAATATTACAATCTTGACCAAATTCAAATTTTTGTTTTTTTCTGTATATTCATTTGTCTGTCATGTGTCAAGACAAGACGTTCCGTTTTCCAGAAGCATAATTTTAAACAAGCTATGAAATATTGAATTTAATAGTAATTTAAAAAATAATTACAAAATGCTCCAATTTATATTGAGATCTTAACAGATGTACTTATAAAATGACGTGTACGTTAATTTATATTTTAATTTACTTTATTTATCATAAAAACATATGTGTAGATTTTGCGTAAAATAGAAAATAAAACTTGCACATATCTTTACACGCAACTTTTTGTACAACATTTTTTATGGATAGTATATTAAGTATTGAATAGGGTCGTGTACTAGGTTCAAGATAAATTATGAAATTCTGATTACTAAATAAAGACACATCTAAAACTAACGAAAAACATTTTCTTTTTTCTATTAAACTTATTTATGAATTTTAATCAAGAAAAACGTAATAATAAGTCCGACATTTTGTCACGTTTTTCTATGACGTCACAGAGTGCTTTTTCATACAAATTCCATAGTAATTTCGTGTTTTGACGTTTAGTAAAAAGTAACTGATTTGACTAGTATGAATTAGTATTTTAATTGACGGAAATAAGCACGTGCAAATGGGTAATCTGCCTGATAGACGTATTTTTCAGTTTTGCGTGAAATGAAATGGAATTATCAGGTTTGACAGTTCTTATCGTCAAAGGGATAAATGATAAATAAAAAAATCAAAACATCGTCTTAGCATTAATTCATAAACGGCGCATTTTATCAAAGTTTATCAGTGCTACCCTTACTTACTAGAGGACAACAAACTCCAAGCGATATCTCGACACACGGATGTCGAACACGACCTACTTTTATCATTACCAAAGTTTAACCATTTATCAATACTTCGATGTATTATCTACCCACAAATCATATTAGATCCGGTTGCGCGACATATTCGGCGATAAAGGGGTCGGTTTGTGTAGTAGATAGCTGGGGAAAGTTACTATTATGGCTTTTATAAGTTACTTGAACCCTTTTAAGTTGTTTCGGGATTTTGTTCGGACGCCTGTGGAATCGTTTGTATTGCAGCGATATATAGACTACAAGATTAGGACTAATAAAGGGATAAATAGCGCGAGGGAGCTCCTGTACCAGGCTGGTATCGTGACTGTATTCGTGACGGCGATTCTGTGGATATCTGTGTTTATGTATGTTGTGTTTTACTACACATACATGCCGAATGTCACCCATGTGCGCCCAGTGCACCTGCAGTTCAAGTAAGTTGATTGTGTTATGACCTTTATGATAATTATTATTATAAAATATTATTGAGGGACTTTCCAGGCTACATTCCCCAAAAAAATATATAAGTAGATGGATAAATAAATATTTATTTATTTTTTAATAGACCATATTAAATTAAAAATGTAATGAATAAAAAAATTGCAATTTTTAATAAAAAATCAATAAATATTTATTTAGTGTATTTTTTATATTATTGTTTTTTGTTTCTTAACTTTAATTAGGAGTTGGGGTACTCTTTTAGATTTTTTCTAGCCTAGAAAGGAAATATATAAAACAATGTTTTGAAAAAAATCCTAAATCAGATACAAGGTAAATCCCTGAAAAGTACTTTATATATCTGTCATAATTAAAACACATACTATCAGGTTCTTATTTAGATTCAGGGAGTCTCATATCCCTGATTTGATGCAGTGTGTGACTCAGAGAGTGTCATATCCCTGATTTAATGTAGTATGTGGCTCAGAGAGTCTCATATCCCTGATTTAATGCAGTATGTGACTCAGAGTCTCATATAGGTACCTGATTTAATGCAGGATGTGATTCAGAGAGTCTTATATCCCTGATTTAATGTGGTACAAACCCAGAATTATGTGTGTTAATTACCACAATAACTGCATATATATCTGTTGCTAAAAGCACCCTTTATCCATTCCTGTGTATTGATCTATCTTTGTGCCACTTTTCATTTCAATCGGTCCAGTGATGTACCTGAGAAAAGGTAACAGACAGATTTACTTTCTCATGTATAATATTAGCATGGATTTCAATATTTATTAGATTAGATAGTACGATTTGAACTTAATGGATAACACTAGTGTAAAGTATTTATAAAAATAGGTGTTCCAATGTTTAAAGTCCATTATTATGCTGTAATTTATCTGTAGATAATTAGATGTTTAAAGAAAGTAGACATGGATGTTTTTAAGTTTCTGTTTTTAATTGGTTTTCACAGCCTACCTAGACTAATTGTGAATTTAAACAGGTGAAATGTCTGTTAAATTGTTATGTTGCGTTTTATAATTAAAGTTTAATTACCTTTTTACATTTGTTGGTATTATTAGAACCGAAAAAGTGAAAGTTTATAGTAAGAGAGTATTTCGGGTGTTATCTCTGGGTGTGTATTCTAATCAAAGGCTCCGTCGCAATTATACAACATTAAATGCTTTAAGAGACAATGAGTAGGATTCAGACCGCGGGACCGCAGACTGCGGGATTTTGTTTCGGGGGCTTGGCTTGAAATTGTACTATAAATATACATTGCGTTACATTTAGTCAGTGATGGACCCAAATGCTTTGAGTGGCTTGATATAATACTTGTCTTCTGAAGCACGGATCATCTTACAAATACATCAAACACAAATCCGTTATTGACAACCGCATCAAAATCGGATCATTAGTTTAAAAGATAGGTGGGAACATTACTATTGAACAAACGCACACACATACAAACATCTCTCACCCTAAATGCATATAGGTACCGGCTCCGTTCCGTCGTGGGTAATAAATAAACAACAATGACTTTTGCTTGTATTGCAGATCATGCGAGGAGCAGATGGGCATATGCTCCTTTCCCTCCGCCCACGTGCAGCTGACGAAGCGCAGCCACATGCTCATGTCAGCGCAGCCCTACCGCATCCGGCTCATACTCGAGATGCCAGAGTCAGATATTAATAAGGATTTAGGTATGAAATATAAAATAACTCGGCGACACGGCTGGCCTATCACGTTGGTCTCGGCCGGCGTCCGTGGTCCAGTGGTTGAGCGTTGTGCTCACGATCCGGAGGTCCCGGGTTCGAATCCCGGTGGGGACAAATCACAAAAGTCACTTTGTGATCCCACATTACAGACTGATCACCTGATTGTCCAAAAAGTAAAAAGATCCGTGCTTCGGAAGGCACGTTAAGCCGTTGGTCCCGGTTACTACTTACTGACGTAAGTATGTAATCGTTACATGAGCCATGTCGGGGGCCTTTGGCGGCTCAGTAGTAACCCTGACACCAGGGTTGATGGGGTTGGTAATCCACCTCACTACTCACACGATAGTAGAAGAAGAAAACGAAAGCTTTGTATGGAAATCAAATGGAAATACTGTCCCGTGACGTTGTCAATAAAAGCGGTCAAACGTCGTACTCACAACTCGAATATAAGGCGAAAAGTAAAATGAAATTGAGCTTTGATCATCTTAGACTGTTATTTTATAATTTATCTTTGACTCAGGCAAATACCCTATTAAAGAAAAACATTATTTCTTTTTTCTTTTTTTTTTATATAGATAAGTGTTTTTGTAATATTTTCCAGTACTTTATGTAAGTAGTTATTATTGTATGTCACAACATGACTAAATGTGCTGAGCGCTATACCTAAGCTTTACTTCAATCGATATACTTACCACATTTATGACAAATAATTTTCATTTCATTTCATTTCAAAGATACTTAGTACAAAAGAAGTACAATATAGACGACCTTATTTCTAAACAGCAGTTTTAAATTGTGATAATTTTGTTACAGGCATGTTTATGGTGTGTGCTCAGATGCGAGCGAAGGGCGGAGTCCTAGTGTCGTCTTCGTGTAGATCAGCGATGCTCCGACACAGGTAACTTTCGTTTTCGTCGACGTTTCAAACTTGCCACTTAACATGTTTTAAACGGAACATGTTTCTTTGTTTTAATATCATACGATAACCGGCGCCGGGTAAACAGTGTTTTTATTTGCTCCACTTTAAAAAATAATTACTGTGGTTTTAAATAAACTGTTTAAGTTAAAATTTATATATATATATGAGAAAAATTCTAGATTATTTAGAGCTCAACAGATGTTAATTACTTACTTATATTTACTTATACTTATATTTTTCTAATTTTTAAGTTTGATGTGTAATTTTAATTTTATTTTTAAATACTTAAGTACCCTTAATTGTATAAGTTAGGTATGCCTTAATTGTCATATATATTAATTAGTCACAATACCGTAACCTTATAAATGTAAAAATGTTTTAATGTATGTGATGTGGTTGTACTTTATAAATAAATAAATAAATAAACAAACGTGTCACGGAACATGTTTCAAACTTAACACAAAACATGTTTCAGGTCTCAACTGCATCAGCTGATGCGTACGTTGGTGCTGGCACCGTTTTTACTATCCGGCTTCAACGAGGAGAAGCAACAACTTCAAGTGGAACTCTTCAGTGACTTCGAAGACGACCAGGTAATATAACATAAGCGACTATATCCAAAGGGGGGTAGTCAGGTACAGCCGTCACAAGACGAACTGTGTACCCACACCTCACTGAGCTTTCTTTTAGACCTACGTGATTATTATTATTTGAGTGTAGAAGGAATCGAACTGACGCAGTCCGAATGGCCACTGCAACCTAGCAAGATCTATTGTGACCAAATCCCTACATTTGAATATCTTCCTCTAGACAGATCCGTTCGATTTCCAGCGTCTTTTTGGGAGGTAGCTCCCTGACCTCCTGGGGATCCATTATATGCCCCCTAGTGTTCGGCGTCTACTGTGTATGAAAGCCTCACTTCTCTATCGCGACTTTCGATATCCCGATTCAGGACTGCATTATTGAATGTGAGTACCGAACTGGGCATAGTGCCCCCCTAGTCACATGTTGGTAGTGTGACTAGGGGTCGACGATCCACTTGAGTCATGTTGGAAGTTGTATAATATTGGTCTCGCTGTGTAAACTTCGATATCGCGTTTCAGGACTGCATTATCGAATGTGGCGCCATCTCTTGCATGTGGGCGGAACTAGCTAAACTTGCCAGTGTGGCGGTGAGGGTGTGCTGCCGCCAAAATTGTATTCAACAATAAATTGTTTCTTACATTTGACAGATTTTGAAGTAGGTTTAATTAAAAACAGAAAAAAATCGGCTGTAAACAACCGGTCCTGTCAAATCTTCCAGTTAGGTGAGCGGACCTTGTGACCTTCAAGTTAGAAAAACGGGATAATGCTAGGGAGATGATGATGGTGTCGGTTTAATTTTTTCAAAATTACTTTTTGAATAAATTGAATGTGTTTGGTTCCAGAACTTACCAGTAACAGACGCGTACGTAGAGCTTCAGTCCCGCTATGCGCAGGTGTATGCGTGTGAGTTGCACATTGAGGCTCACTTCCAGGGGTTGAGATACGTCATGTTCCACTGGCCCAAAATATCTGCTGTTGTCGGTAAGTGCTATACAGGATGTTAGTGACATCGTAACGAATACTGACAACATATTCCACTTGATATTAACTCAGAATCATGGTCTGAATCATCCTCAAAAGTTTTCGTTACGGTCTCACTAACACCCATAGGTAAGTAACAGTAAAATTATCAAGAATTTCCGACAGGAAATTCCAATTGTTATCAAGAATCATGGTCTGAATCATCCTTCATAGTTTTTCGTTACGGTGTCACTAACACCAAACACAATCAAAGAGCAAAAGTGCAGTCACTGAGCCCAGCGAATTATTTGTAAACAGTGGTGAAATTATGAACCCTTAGTTGTCATAATTATAAAATTATGTTTCTGTAGGTGCTTTTGGTCTATTACAGAAACGACATGAAACCAGGAGGTCTTAAGTGCAACCAGTTAATTTAATTACTTTGCTCTTGCAAATTTGCTATGAATTTTGCTCTTTCAAATTCAAAGCAGTTTCTTAACTGATTGGACTTTTGCACCTAATCATTATATATCATGTGCATTGAAATAGCAAAATTCAAAGCAAATTTGCAAGAGCAAAGTAATTAAAGTAATTGATAAGGTGCAAAAGTCCAATCAGTACAATCAGTTAAGAAACTGATTGGACTTTTGCACCTTATCATTATATATGTGCATTGAGAACATACTCAACGTAATGAGAACATATCAGACGTGTGCTGTGTTTGCAGGTATCAGCACCAATCTGTTCTTCGTGTCGCTGATCTTCATACTGAGCTGGTATCATCTCCAGGATGGATTGCCAGACTTTGTTAAGGTAATCCAAAGGTCTCACACAACACACAAAAACAAAAAGAACAGAACCGAACACCATAAAACACCATAGAAGGAAAGGGGAAGACCAAGAAGAGCTTACATGGAACAGATTAAAGAGAAGGTGAATGTCGTGTCTTATAAAGGAGTCAAGGAATTGGAGAAAGTTGCGTTTCATCATCATTAATTTAAAGCCACGCTCTTGTCGGTGTAGCATTCTCCATTCTAGTCTATCAAAGGCTACATCAAAGGCCAATTCCTTCATTTCCTTATAAGACACGACGTTCGCCTTCTCTTTATTTTATATAAGCTCTTCTTGGCCTTCCCCTTTCTGTCTTCCCTTCTATGATCATCATCATCATCTCTAGCATTATCCCGTTTTAAAAGAGTCCGCTTACCTAACCTGAAGATTTGACCTGTCATTTGACAGGTCGACTTAGCTGCCTGGCTTGAAGAAATCTTCAGGTTAGGTAAGCGTACCCTGTGAAAAAACCAGATAATGCTAGGGAGATGATGAACCTTTGTTTAGTTTCAGAGCAAGTTGGCGTCAATTTTAAGTGAAAAGGAGAAAGAAGATGATGAGAAGAAATTCGTCGGGAAACTGAAGTTGGAGAGAGAAGGTAACATATTTCACACAATGTCTTTTAATGACATACATAAACTGCCTATATACGTCCCACTGCTGGGCACAGGCCTCCCCTCAATCAACCGGAGGGGGTATGGAGCATACTCCACCACGCTGCTCCACTGCGGGTTGGTGGAGGTGTTTTTACGGCTAATAGCCGGGACCAAAGGCTTAACGTGCCCTCCGAAGCACGGAATCATCTTACTTTTTCGGACAATCAGGTGATTCAAGCCTGAAAAGTCCTTACCAAACAAAGGACAGTCTCACAAAGTGATTTCGATAATGTCCCCATCGGGAATCGAACCCGGACCTCCAGATCGTGAGCCTAACGCTCTAACCACTAGACCACGGAGGCTGTTTTAATGACATACAGTGTTTCTATATGGCTTTTATTCTATGTGGGATTGGGGGTAAAAAACTCAATGGTGGCCCTAGCAAAATATTTAGGTGCGGGAACTCAAAATGGCGCCCTACTGTCCTTTAAAGTACAAAACCCAGTTGCTCTAGATAAGGGTCTGCTGGCCAGGGTGGACCAGTCTTGTTGATTATGATTTAGAAGGGAATGCAATCTATTTTTTCGAGATCAATCCCGAAGCATAATATGACGAGATCCCATTCGAGATTGATGGAATTGGGCGACTCACCTTGAGTTATACTTTTTGTTTTCATTATGCAGATTTCCAAAGAAAACTTAATTATTTATACATTGTTTTAAGTTTACGCGGTTATTATCATAATTAAAACACATAATAACGGGTTCTTACCGCGTTTTAATGGGGATATGAGACTCCCGATATTTCGACACTGTTGCAAGTGCCATGATCACGGGATGACTGATGCACTTGCAACAGTGTCGAAATATCGGGAGTCTCATATCCCCATTAAAACGCGGTAAGAACCCGTTATTATGTGTTTTAATTATCTTAATTATTTAGTTAGTAATATTGAAGTATAAAGGTTTTTGTCGTCATAAACAAGCAGTTTCATCGTTTTCAGCCATCCTTACTTTACATTTTTTTTCTAAACTAGACGAGATCCCGAAAATTTTGGGATTGATATTTCCAATCCCGCGGGATCACGAATTTGCGATCTCGAGTCGGGATTGCATTCCCTAATCGACAGTGGCTGCAAATTTTCTTTGATTACTTGTAGTTCTGCTTACCCCATTAGGGATTATGGGCGTGAGTTTCTCTATAAGGTGTTTGTCCGTAGGGTCTAATCTAAAAATAAAAAAAAAATATTCAGCTGCTTACTTGAGATTTATTAAAAACATCATAGAAGGAAAGCTAGAAGGAAAGAGAGGAAGAGGAAGACCAAGAAGAGCTTACATGGAACAGATTAAATAAAAGGTTAACGTCGTGTCTTATAGGGAAGTCAAGGAATTGGCCTTTGATAGACTGGAATGGAAAATGCTACACCGACAAGAGCGTGGCTCTTAAATTGATGATGATGACTTGAGATTTATTTGTTTTATCTTGTGCGCGTGGCAATAGGCCCATTATAAATCCTACTTGTTTTGTGTTTAGTTTTAAGTTTACTAACCTACTTTGAGTGCTACTAACACCAATGGAACTCTTTGTTTTTCGAAATAAATAAATAAATTATTATTATTTACAGATTCCTCAAGTCTCTTCGAAGAAGACACTTTCCTTGAGGAGTTAAAGCAGCTGGAGGATCCAAAGAAGACTTAGAAGTCAACCTTCAAGTTTAATTTTAAGAGTAAAAGTATGGAGATTTTGATGAGGGTAGAAGCGAAAGTGGCAGGATTCTTAGTAAGTGGAATTACGTGATGTCTACCCACCCCAATGGGAAATAAGCGTGATCGTATGTATGTAAAAATACCATATGAGATTTAAATTATAACGAACGTACTCGTAAATCGTGACTAGAAATATAAAAACCCTGTGTAGAAGGAGCTCTGATCCAGCGGCGTAGCGTGTGTGTCGGCCGCCCGGGGCGGAAGACAATTTTGCCGCCCTTTTATTTAGATATTTCAATTTAATGTATACTATACATTACATACATTAATTCGCGTTTTTTAAAATATGCAAAATTAAATGTATATTTTTCAATCTTTCTGAGAGATTTTCTTAATATTTTTTCCGTAAGAACCTTGTACAGATTATTAGTAAACTACAAAAAAAAACAGCCAAATCGGTCAAGCCGTTTTTATGTTATGTCGTGATAACGGATAACGGGTTTCATTCGCCCCCCGCCTCCACTACGCCACGCCGCTGCTGTGATCGAACTTTTAATTTGTATAATGGAAGGTATGGTTTTTATATTTTTGATCAGATGTTAAATGTTATTTATCATAATACAGGTTGTTAGTGACATCATGAAACCCTGATACCAGGGTTGATGAGGTTGGTAATTCACTTCACAACCCACACGATAGAAGAGTGACATCATAACGAAAAAAATTAAAACATCTTCATGATTGCACCAAAATGATGGTAGATGTTTTTCTTGTAAGGATTTTGGATTTTTCCCGACGATCCGATTACTCTAGTCATATACACGGCCAATCAGCTCGCGACAACAAACGCTTGAGAACCCCGACCGCGCCGGCGTGATCGACTATTTCCCTCATTCAGCGCTTATCGCTATAGACCTACTAGGGTCGATTAATTCTTTCAAATATTTTTCCTCTCAGACGACGCCCTGAGCCGAGGTTCGCGCCTAACTGGGCACCCTCAGGCCTGTTGGCCTTAAATCTTCCACTGGGTGAGAGCTCTCAGCGCTTCCCATTTGTCCGGCCAAGTAGTTGATGCCATTTGAGGCAAATCTACAATATGTCACGTCAAAACACGCTGGTTGTCAATATTTTATCATTTTTATTTTAAATTTGGGTTCTATGGAGCTTAAGCACAATACGGGACTCTTTAAAAAAAAACAGTTAAATTTTCGTGACTTATCTGACAGGAAATTCCACTTGATATCAACTCAGAATCATGGTCTGAATCACCTATAAAGTTTTTGTTACGGTGTCACTATCACCCTGTATATTATTGCTTAGAAGCTTCGAGCAAATTTTTAAATAATAAGAGTATATAAATTATATATTATATATGTGCCTTGAACTAAAGCGCTTTACCTAGGACGCTTTGTGGGAGCATACTACATATCGACTGATAAGATCGACATATTAATATCAGAATAATTATCACTCATAACTTTGTTACGAACGAAATGGTTTCAATTACGAAAAAAATATTGTTATCGACACAAATCTAGACGGCTATATGGCCTTCTGAGGAGCTCGGTGGCGCAGCGGTTAACGCTCGGTCTGCGATTGTTGAAGTTAAGCAACTTTCTCAAAGGCTGGTCATAGGATGGGTGACCACAAAAAAAAGTTTTCATCTCGAGCTCCTCCGTGCTTCGGAAGGCACGTTAAGCCGTTGGTCCCGGCTGCATTAGCAGTCGTTAATAACCATCAATCCGCACTGGGCCCGCGTGATGGTTTAAGGCCCGATCTCCATATCCATCCATAGGGAAGGCCCGTGCCCCAGCAGTGGGGACGTTAATGGGCTGATGATAATGATGATATGGCTTCCCACCTAATTTAGTCTAACATAAAGCTCGGTGAGGCGTGGGTACTTAGTTCATCTTGCGATGGATGTACCTCTGAGTACCAACACTGCTTATATGGCCAGCTATACTGCACTTTTGTTAGTCTTAAATCTATTAACGGGAGTACATAGATCTGTCTATTTGTCCGGGCAAGTGTTACAACTTGGAGAATACCAGCTCACGCCGCGACACGACTTATGCTGAGCGATTATATCGAGAGCTGAAAATTTTAGGAATTTTATGTGAGTAAATTTTATTAAGAAACATTCCAATTCTCAGTGAAATAAAAATGTTATAAGTAAGAAAACTACTCACTTATGACTAAACAATGACCCTGTGAAAACAGGATTTTGGGGGCTTTATGTAAGTGAAAAGACTACACAAAATATATTATATTATAAGATCACAGTTATGTTTTAATTTGAGATATAATTTTATTAGAAAATATGTCGATTCTGGCAGGCATACTATTTTATTTAAGTAAGTAAATAAAAAAATATATTTTAAGTTATACCACTCATTCATACGCCCCTTTCCTTTCGGCGGATAAGAAAAGGACAGGTATAACTTAAAATAGAATCTGGAGGTGTGTAAGAAAGGGTAGACCTTTTATGGCTGCCAAACTAAAATAAAAATTGTGTTTGCCAGAATTAGTCAAACCATATTTGTCAGCTCCTCACCGCACTTTCCTATACCTCTATCCTTTTCTGTTACTCAAGACTGTAATTTGCTAGAGTGAGAGAAAGCGACCGCACGCGGTAGAATCGACGAGGCGGCAGCGTGTAAGTGTGAGTTCGCTCCGTCTCGCTTTAGCAAATAACGGTTCTGTGTAACAGAAAAGGATAAAAACATAGAGAAGTGCGGTGAGGTTCAACTTATCAATTATAAGCCTTGTGTGTTGTTAAATTATTTATTAAGTTTTGTCCAATCAATTATGTTTTTACTTTTGGTACAATAAATGCTTTTTTAAAATAAGAACTATTCGTTTCATTTTAATGGGCATTCCCTTTTTAAAATAACTACATAAGATGCCTTTAATAGGAGATAGTGTGAAGATTAATCTTGGTCGGTGAGCTTTCCATACTGATGGATTTGAGTTGGCAGCTAATTACTAGAGATGTAATGCGTCTGTCATGCTATTAACATGACATAGTGACGTATTAAAAAAAAGTAATAAATAAAAAAATATATATTGACGTTAAATGTACGATGTCCGATTCATCAAGTAAATATATATATATATTTATGAAATATTTGAAATAAGATAAAGGGTTGCATATCAGCGTGATGCCTATTTTATTCGCTCGGGTTATTCATTAAGTTGTCAATCATCCGGCCCTTTCCTTTTCGGCGGATAAGAAAATGACGGCTATATAACCCTGGCGAAGAGTAAGCGATCAAATCATATTGGAGCGCGGTTATTTGTTGAATCAGACTGTATTATTCCTCCGATCTCTTATTTACCTTAATTACAGGTAGGTACTTAAAAATAATAATGTAAAAATATAACCTCATTCAATAGTTAAAATATATTTTTATTGCGTTTTTTACAGCTTTTTAAGCAAATGTACAAGCCAATTGTCTTTTACAGCTTTTTTACAATAAATTAAAAAAATATTATGATTGTAATAGTTTTTAATTATATCAGAGAGACGCATTCGATTTTAAAACATGTCTGTGTAAGTTGGTAAATAATAAAAACATTTCTTTTACAGAATTTCCGTAATAGATTTATAGAAATTCTTAAGATTATTTATCTAATTTACTTAATATACGGAGTGTTACTTACATCGTAACGAAAACAAAAATAGGACATCTATTTAATTGTACGGTCGTGAGCAATTTCATGCACCCACTTTAGAACCCTGTCGCACTATAATATTTGTCATTTTTATGAGACTTACGGTTTAATTTGTCAAATAAGTTAATGTGACATGGTTTCAAAGCGTATACATATTACTAAAAACGATGATAGGTTTTTTCTTGTCGGAAAGATTTTCATGTTTTGCTGCGCCGCAACGTAAATCGAACGCGAATAGTTGCTAGACTATATATACATTGATTCACATTTATGGTTTTTAATAATTTGTCATTTTTTGGGTTCTATGCAGCATACAGTACAATAAGTATGAGCTTAAAATAATTTTAAAAAATACAAAAAAACATACATTTTCCATTTGATATCAACCCAGAATGATGCTCTAAATCATCGCCCAAAATTTTCGTTACGATGTCACTAACACACTGTATACATAAAAAATACTAACAAAAATATAGTTTCACGTAATAGTTACTTAAGATTATATTATCAAGGATTCATTTATTACGTATTCTTGTCAATTACGTTGAAATTTAAACGAATACATAAAATGTATAGGCTTGAAGCTGCAACACACGATCTTTGTTGTGTTAGGTCCCGGGTTCGATTCCCGGTCAATTAGGATACACAGTTTCCCTTCAATTCTCCACCTACCCGCAAAGGAGCATTATAGTGGAGCATACTCCACATTACGTATAATATAATGGTATCGATTCTAGCAGACATCAACTTAATTTCAATGGAGTTTGACAGTTATAAAATTAGCACTGTCTCTTTCGTTCACTTATCGTTAGAGAAGGATATCTTTACTGTTAAGATTAAGTTTCAGTCTGCAGTATCGGCACCTATATGAAGTAACCTGATATTTTTTTGCTTTCCTAAAAATATTGCGGATTTGCGTCGTAGGCAATTCACTACTAGGCCGGACATATGCTTTCTTAAGTAACTAAAACATTAGATGAAGACAAAATTACAGCACCATTTTATTTATTTATACATCATTTTATTTACAAATAAAAAACAAAAACCATTTAAAAAACAAAAACTTAAAAATATTTTCGATTATTTGCTATGTTAAAAAACAGGACGTTTTTCTAAAGTAAAAACCACGGTTAATTTCGGTTTAGAAATTGTGTGTTCAACGAAAAAATAAGTTATGTCACTTTGTCACAATAAATGATTTAACTTTGAAAAACTTCGGGGTTAAAAAGGCCACATTGCATCGAAGCAATTCACTTAAAAAGCAATATTGCAATTTGTCATCTAAATATATAAAAGGAGAAACTGACTGACTGACATATCAACGCACAGCCTAAACGGCTAAACGTAGGCACTTGAAATTTGGAAGGGACGTAGCTTAGGTACCGTAGAGGTGCACTTTTAGTCATATAAAAGTAAGTGCGCAATGCACACAAATGTCAAATAGCAATATTGGTTTTTTACATGAATTGCTTCGATGTTGCCTTTTTAACCGCCCTTATCATAAAAACAAAAATCATTCGAATTACTCACAAGAACTTTTAAAATTTACTGATTATGTAATTAACATTGTGCGAAAAATTTGGGGAAAAAGTATCTTAAAGAAATTATTTACAGTTATTTATGTACATTTCTAGAGCGTAATTAAAAAAAAAAATCGATTTTTTTTTTCATCTCAATTCACCAATTTACAGTATTCCACTAACTGGAGACTTTTAAGAACTTTCACTAAAAATATATTTGGTGTTGCGATTATTAATTTGTTTTAATGGTCGATTATTCTTGAGCGACTGTTTTTTTACGATTTTGCTCTGTTATCGACATACTCCTTAATTTTTTATTAATTTAAATTCCATACTTTTAGTACAAAAATATTTTTTCCATAATACAGACGAAATATTATACTCAGTAAACCCCTTACTGAGTATAATATTTTGTCTGTATTATGGAAAAAATATTTGTGTCACGCAATTTGCTTTTAGTGTCACAAAGGATTAGCACGCATGCGTAGCAACTGCAAAGAACTTCTTCATATGGTGGTGTGGCTTATAATGAAAACTATTTTTGTAAAATCACATTCTTATGTGATTTTCTTCAACAAAATCTCGGTTTCTTTCAATTCATTTCATTCCGGATAAAAATTGAGACCTAAAATATATTTTTTTTGTTAACAAAAACAACCACGTGTGATTTTTTTTAAAGGCGCTTACGTGGTTTGTTCTATAAAGCCACGTTGAGGGACGCACGCTTGAACTAATTCTCGTGACGCTAAAACCGCCCTAAGTAATAGGAGTGTACGATAGAACTAACAGAAAATATTCATCCTACGTTTTACACATTTTGAGCGAAAATCGCACCCACATAATAAATACATCACGTTATGATTTACTTAAAATAGCTGCCAAAATGTTATATTGATAAGTCAGTGGTCCTCAATTGCGGGTATTTGTACAGTCATGAGCAATATAATGTACCCACTTTAGGACTCTGTCGCACTAACATATTTGACATTTAGTGAGACTTACAGTTCAATTTGTCAAAAAAGTTAATGTGACATGGTACCAAAGTGTATACATATTAATGCTCGTGACCGTACCCCCAGGGTACGTGAGGTTTACTTGGGGTTACGCGGAATTTCAAACGCCCACCACTCGTTAGGCTGCCCGCCCTCAGACAATCGGCGACCGACTTTTTGTAGGAGAAAAATAGAACGTCCTGCTCGCAATAGTGTAACGCCTACGTCCTACAAAAAGTCGGTCAGAAATAAAATCGGCGCATCCCGACCGATCCGTAGGTTGAGTCGGTCACAAAATCGGTCATAAGAATTGGAGGAAAAATAGACCCGATTGTCTGTCCTACAAAAAGTCTGATGTGGGCCTTAGCCGGACCGACCTCCGGCTTTTATTGCCTTAGGCTGCCTGTCTACTAGAGCGGAGCGAGGCAGCGGAGCGGAGAAACGGAATAATATTAACCAAATACATGGAGTTGCGAACTTGTTTGTCCAATCCTATTGGTGATGAAATATGTTTTGATATTGTTTACTCTTTCTTTAAGTATACATAGGAATCTTATTTATACTTATGTTTCCTCAGTCTGAGTGCTTATACAGGGTGTTAGTGACATCGTAACGAAAACTTTGAGGGATGATTCAGATCATTCTGAGCTGATATCAAGTGAAATTTTCCGTCGCATAAGGAAACGAAAATAATTAAAAAAAAAACATGAATTTTCCGACAGGAAATTCCACTTGATATCGACTCAGAATCATGGTCTGAATTATCCTCCTTAGTATTCGTTACGCTGTCACTAACACCCTGTGTAATTATGAGACTTTCACGGCGCATTGGCGCTTCTGCACTGTAATGTTGTGAAATGTAAATAAATAAATATTTCTCCCGTTTCGTCGCTCCGCTCCGATGGACAGGCAGCCTTAGGCTTAATATTTCAGCTATGAGGTTAGTGATTTTAAATTCTTTCTTTGAATAGTCTGAGAACTGATTGGGAGCTCCCAAGTTTCGCGAAGCATATCGCAGTTTCATTAGAGATACATTCTTGCACGAGATAATTGTATTTTACCTGCCGTTTGTTTTTTTAAAGCCCCCGATAAGAAATGGGGTACATTAAAATTTGACGATTACGTATATTTTTTGTGATTATTTTGACAGGTTGACAGTTGATATAAAAAAATATTTCGAAATCGACTTCCATGTTACTATTTTGCTAATTTAGAACTGAAAAAAATATCAATAATTTTTACTTTACTTTTTATCTCTTCAGCGGTTTTGTGCAGGGTTACCATTAGTGTTACCAGCTCAATCAGTGGTGGAGGCTCAGTGTTGCCAGCTCAACTGGCGGTGGAGGCGTAGCGGGACAACTCTGGTAACACCATCCCAATGGCCTGGAAAAATTGCGCGATCTGTTAGCGAGTTAACGGGACCGTCCGGGTTGTGATGCATGGTTGGGTTGGGATGGGTTAGGAAAAGGGGTAAATGAGGGGCTGTGAAGGGGGTGGGGGTATTTAAATATATATTATCTTATGCTACTGAAAGTGGTTATTAGACTAACCATTGCACGCAGCCCGATGCGACAAGGTCACGGGCTGTATACAGGGTGTTAGTGACATTGTAACGAAAATTTTGAGGAATAATTTGTAAAATTCCACTTTTGCGACGGAAAATTCCACTTGATATCAACTCAGAATCATGGTCTGAATCATCCCCCTGAGTGTTCGTTACGATGTCACTAATACCCTGTATGTATATATTCCCAGGTTTTTCTTTCAGCTACTTTTCCTCGGTTATACAGGTTCACAGGTTGTGAGAAGCTGCAGTAGTTTTAGGCGGATGAGATGTTCGTTTCGTTATGTAAAAATTAACGATTTAAAGTGTAACTGGCCCCGATTCCTGCAGACACCTCCAAATTATATTTTAAGTTATACCTGTCATTTTCTTATCCGTCGAAAAGGAAAGGGACGGATGAATGGATGGATTATCAACTGTTAATTTTAAAATGAATGGAGAATGAAGAATAACCCGGGCGAATAAAATAGGCATCTCACTAGTATGCAACCCGTTTGACGAGTGCAGTGAACTTAATTCTGTCGGATTATTGCCCAATATATAAATTTGGGAGGGTTTTTAAAATTCCTGCCTAAAATTGACGTGTGTTCCATAAATTTTATGCCTGTCGATTATTTGGCGGATAAGAAAATTACATGTACCTATCCTGGGGTTGCCTTGTAACTTTATGTTGCTTAAAAAACAAGAAATAAACACTTTTTATTTTTATTTTATTTATGTATAACTTAAAATAAAATTAGATGGTGTCTACAGGAATCAGCACCAATATGTTACCTACAGAATAACGATATTTTTGAAATTGAATTTGAATATTATAGAACGCCCATCTCACCTTCACGGTAAGAACCAGACTCTAATAGTCCGGGTGTGGTGGAGTTATTGTGTAGAAACCAGATAAGGACTCTACCTCATTGTCAGCCCTGTCCTCGTCACTCTGGTACTGCACGTCCAGCTCGGAACTGTTGACGCTGTTCTCCCAGTCCTCAGATGACTCGATCGATGACGCGTCCAAGTCCATTTCTAGAACACATACAATTGGGCCAATGACTATATTTTATTTACACCATAAACAAAACAGTTACAGAACAAAAATATTTGAAAAATATGAAACAAAACAAAAATAAAATTAAAATAAAACTAAAACAAATAAACAGAACTCAAAATAAAATAAATTATGATTAATTACGACTGGGTAGTTTCCTAGGTCAAAGATAAATTATGAAATTCTGAAAGCTAAATAAAGACATCTAAAACTGTCAAAAATGATTTATTTTTTTTCTATTGAATTTATTTATGAATTTTAATAAAGAAAAATGTGATAATTAGTGTGACATTTTGTCACGTTTTTCTATGACGTCACAGGTGGCTTTCTCATACAAATTCCATAGTAATTGTGTGTTGACGTTTAGTTAAAAGTAACTGATTTGCCTAGTTGAAAACTACTTTGCCTAGTATCCTAGGCATAGAATAAGGAATAATAACATAGAACGGCAACTCGCCGCTCCCCACCAGCTAATGAGCTAGGTTTACCTCACCCTCCTTGGTCATACTTTAGTCTTCAATCGTATAGGAGACAGACGTCACAAACACAGATGTGTGTGGATGATAACGTCAATGTGTAGTGTCTTTGTGAGGTTTTTTGTATGAAGTGTCCGGGGTGTGAACCTAGGTCAAAGATAAATAGGCTGGTTTCCAACTAGGCAAATAAATTACATTTTACTAAACGTCAAAACACGAATTCGCCGTGGAAATCGTATGAAAAAGGGTGTGTGACATAAACTCAGCGAAGTGAGGATATTTGCACTGGCAACATTTTAAAAAGTAAGTAGGTACCTTTTAAAATGTTACTTGAAAATATTGTTGGTTGTTATTGAGCCATGGTAGCCCAGTTGGTAGAACGCTTGCCTCTCACTTTGAGGTCGCAGGTTCGAATCCAGCACAGGCCTAAACCAATGATTGTCGAATTTGTTTTCCAACTCATGTTTGGGTCATAAATGATTAGGTGAAGGAAAACATCGTGAGGAACCTCACATTCCCGAGAAATGCATTTTCGGAGGTATGTGACCTAACCTGTATTGGGCTGGTTTTCTCTTTCGCGGGTTGGAAGGTCAGACAGGCAGTAGCTTTTGTAAAAACCCGGACCTGTCAAATCTTCAGGTCAGGTAAGCTGACCCTGTGAAAAACGGGATAATGCTAGGGGGATGATGACTTGAAAACGTTGTTGGTGTAACTACCCTCACTAATGTAACTTACCAACAAGCAGTGGGTCTGGTGTGTGTCTCTGAGGTCTAATCTGGGTCCCATTTACAACTAACTGCAACGAATCATCTCCTGAAAATTATACCACTGTTGTAGTGATGCCTGTCGACCCCATGGTATAAGAATACCAGGTATGCTCAATCCTATAACAAGCCGCCATTGCTAGCCCATTGATGACGTAAGTGTTACCACTGTGTTACCATTAAAACCGCGCGATTAGTTTATTTTGCCTACTTCCACAGTCTAATGTCGTACGGCATCTTGCTGTGGGGTCATGCTGCAGATATGAACAGCATTTTTGTTCTGCAAAAGCGAGCCATTCGGGCGATTTACAAATTGGGACCCAAGATGTCACTTAGAAATAAATTTAAAGAAATTAATATTTTAACTTTGGCATCACAATATATCTTTGAAAACTTAATATATGTAAAAAAACATATAGGATTATTTGCAAAAAATAGCGATCGGCACATTGTTAATACCAGGAATAAAAAAAAACTTGCTTTACAAGTCAGTCGATTACATAAGATTACTAAATCTTTTAAGGGGCAATGTATACGTTTTTACAATAAGATTCCCATTGACATTCAGAATTTGCCTTTCAACTGTTTTAAGACAGTAGTTAAACAAAAACTTTACAAAAAAGGTTATTATAAAGTTAGTGATTATTTAGAAGATATGAATGCATGGGATTAACTGTCTGAGAACTGATATTAGGCAGCTAAATTACTGAATTGTATACCAATATTTTATGTTTATTTTTATTTTTTTAAAGAACGTCTAGGGCCCTGTGCCGAGGTTTTTCTTGCAGCTTCTTTTCCCCGGCTATACAGGTTGTGAGAAGCTGCAGTAGTTTTAGGCGGATGGGACGTTCGTTATGTAAAATTGACGATTCAAAGTGTAACTATGTTACCTACTGAATAAAGATATTTTTGAATTTGAATTAAATTGGTCGTGGGTAATTTATTTTTTACAAAATGGCAACACAGGGCGGGATGACGTCAGCTGGGCTAACCTTGAAATGTTAGCTGTCATTTTTGAGCATACCTGGTTTTCTTATACCATGGAGTATATCGATAGTTTAAAAAAAACCGGCCAAGTGCGTCGGATTCGCGGTTCCGTACCATTGATTAGGTACACAAATTTCATGTTGTCCACCTGTCTTGTGGGTATGCCCGCCCTATTAGGGTTTGTGGGCGCGGGCGTGGGACGTACCGACGACGTTGGGGTCGGGCGGGTGTCGCGGCGGCGGCAGGCGCAGCTGCGTGGCGTTGACCGCCATCTGCGCGTGGCCGCGGCTGCTGGACGCCTGAGACGACAGCTCCTGCAGCGCCTCGCTCGAGGGCAGCTCCTCTGCGTAGCGGACTAGAGGGTGCTCCTGAAAGATTACATACTTCTCACCAAAAAAAAAAGAAACACCACGCAAGTTTATGTTTACGGAATAGCTTGGATCATCAAAAAAGTCACCTGTAACACTATCTTCTTCTTGTTATCGTGAGAGTTGTGAGATGGAATACCAGCCTCATCAAACTTGGTGTCAGGGTTATTACTGAGCCGCCATAGGCCCCCGACATGACTCATGTAACGACTACGTACTTACATATCAGTAAGTAGTGACCGGGACCAACGGCTTAACGTGCCTTCCGAAGCCACAGACACACACACACAAAACTCATCCCCAGTTGGTTAGGACATTACATGCTGATCACCTGTCTGAAAGTAAGATGATCCGCGCCGGAAGGCACGTTAAGCCGTTGGTCCCGGTTACATGAGCCATGTCAGGGGCTTTTGGCGGCTCAATAGTAACCCTGACACCACGGTTGATGAGGTTGGTACTCCATCTTAAAACCCACACGATAGAAGATAAGAGGGTCCGAAACTCAAAAAGCCATCGAGGATTCAGAGGTTTACACTTTGCAAACTATTGTCTCTGGTTAGTCTACCATCATCATCCTGTTCTTGACATGCTTTTGGTGTACTGCCTTAAAAGAATCAAATACTCACTGGATGTGACAATTCACATATAGGGTTCAACCGTAGATCGATCATTTCAAGCCCAGTCAGGAAACTCGTGTCGAAGTCTTCTGGCAAACTGGATATCTGATAACATAATAATTGGTTCATTTTTATATAATAACCTAAGCTCACGACAGTAGGGAGACTCAAATGGCGTTGGACAGGACACATGATGAGGTCTAGAATAAAATAGTGGACTAGAGACATTGTGGCGTCCTGGAACGCACGCCTTATTTAATAGTGTAATTATTAAATAATAACATTGTTATGTTAATTACGAATACATATATACCCCTGGCAAGACTGTCGTTGCCGGGAATAAAAATCATTCATTCATTCAATCAGTCATTCGACGATTCACTAGTTCATTGAGTGCAGAAAATATAACCTTACGAACATTCACTTCGGATTTTCATTTATTCTCCAACATCCTCGCGCTGGCAAGAATTGGCCGGCTATCAGACCGCGATCGAGATATCTCTGAGTCGCCAAAACATCACAGAATGGTACCCCAGAGATGGCAAAAGGCGAAAAGGGGGACCGAACAAAAGGTGGGAAGACGATCTACCACAAGGTTGGAGAAGGTCAACAGGCGACGGACAGGTGTGGCGCAATGAGGAGGCAATGGCGTTTTTTCTAAATTATATCCCATTATTGCCATTGCGGCAAAAAAACGCACTTTAACACATCTGTTCTGGGCTTTTTGGCGGGAAACGGCAAGGGACAGTTGCTTTCTTCATTGAATAACCTAATAATTAATACGAAGTGATGTTTTGTGGTTAAAGATCGCATTAAGTTAATCGGAAGACATTCGTAAGTGTTATTATATCGGAGTATTCAATAAACAAAGTGTATCTACCTATTTTCGCTTCGTGCCAAGAAGCCGCTTCATAACTCGAAAGTTTATGCGGACTTTTGAGTTAATTCCATGTCTTACGTATTTTTTTTCTTGATGATTAATGAAATGATGAAAGGTGATGAATGATGATGATGAAACCTAAGCCCCCACCCTCGGAGTAGACTCCTACTCCAAACCCCAAACGAATTAACTCAAAAGTCCGCATAAACAGTTTGGCGAATCAACTTTTCGCGTTAATGAGGGAATTTTCATGCTACGTTCCCCAAGAACAATATAGATGGCGTTGTACAGCTTTAACGTGACAATTACCTATTTTCTCATTACTCGGGTACATAATTATTCCAAAACACAATGTAATGGCAGAATGATGACCCTAAGGTTGCCTGGCAGAAATTGCTGTTTAGCAATAAGGCCGCCTATTGTGCTTATGTTTTATTCGTATGTTTATGTCCTTTATATATGTTGTAGTGCAATAAAGTATTATTGATTGATTGATTGAATGATATATAAAAATATTTATTGCTCGATGCTATTTCGATCACAATATGTATAGGATTATGTTGCTACCTATATGTATTGCTTCTCTTTATTTTGATTAGAATAAAAATGGGTGTAATAAAAAGGGTCATCCATCATTTATACCCAAAAACAAAGATATTTGAAATTGGAAAGTTAAATGAAGAAAAATCTTTATTGCGCGTTTTTTTTTCTTTTTTTTTTTTTGAGGAACATAGCCTGGAAAATCCCTCATTGGCTCACCATCTATTACATGGCACTTAAACATAGCTGGCAAGGAGTGGATGTACTAATATAACTCTGCCTAACCCTTCTGGGATACAGGGGAGTGATGATACATTATGTCAAGAACTCTACCTGATTATTGTTGATCTGCAAGAACATAAGGTCAGAGCACTTAAGTATCGACATGGGGAACTCCCTAAGGTTGTTGTTCCGAAGGTTGCAGTGCACCAGGGCTTCCATCTTGTCCAGTCCATCCGGGAGGGTCTCTATCTGGTTGTTCTCCAGGGTCAGCCACCTGGAAGACGAAAGGTGATTATTTTATATTTATTTATCTGTTTCTCCAACACAGTTAAGATAGTTCACTAAGGGCGCGTTACCACTTTTGTCGTGTCGACAGATAATCGTGTAGTTTTAAGTGTCGTGGCTTATGTGTTTAAAAGGAGGTCATCACATATAGACACAATTTGTGGGTACTTAGTTCACTTTGCGATGGATGTACCTCTGACTACCCCAATTGGGACATAGTCGTTAGGTCATGTCATGTTGCGATGGTTCCCCAGCAATGTGTCTTTTTGATTAAAAATGTTTTCATAATTCAATTTGTCATATAAATTTATGCTTATGAGACATAGGTAGTAATAGCACCCAAAAGTAAAAAACTTAAAATAATAAAAAAAAACAAAAAGGAAATGATTTTTACGATGGAAACCTCCACTTGATATTAACTCAGAATCATAGTCTGAATTATCCCCTCAATATTAATTACGATGATAATAACACCCTGTATACCAGAGGAAGTTTTTGTCTGCCTGTCATTGACTTTTGATGTCCAAGGTTGACCTGCTTAATACAAAGAACTACTTCTGATAATCTGCAGCTCACCTTGTAATTTTTTATTCAGGTTTTTTTGATATGACTCATTGATTGAATTGAGTTATAAATTGTGTAATACTTTATTTAATAGGTTATTATGTCAGCTTCCTATTTTAAAGCACCTAGGTTTAGATTTTAGAAATGTTAGGGCATTTTCACTAGTTTTGAAACATGTAGGTGTGTACTTAAGACACCTTATCTAATCTTAAAGTTAGTGATTATTCAGGAGGTATGAATGCATGGGATTAACTGTCTGGGAACTGATATTAGGCAGCCCAATGACTAAATTGTATAACAATATTTTATGTTCTTTTTAAAGAAAGTCTAAGGCCCTGTGCAGAGGTTTTTCTTGCAGCTTCTTTTACCCGGCTATACAGGTTGTGAGAAGCTGTAGTAGTATTTGGCGGCTGACACATTTGTCATGTAAAAAATGATGATTCAAAGTGTATGTTACCTATTAAATAAACAAATTTATGAATTTGAATTTAGAATTATCTAGATAGATGCTTAATTTAGGTCCTATTCTATAAAAATGGAATAACTTAAATATAAATATTATAACTATAGAATAGAACAAGGGAATAATCATAAGGATAATGTGATTTAAAAATTAAAAAATACAAAAAGGACATCTCATTACAAGTCAAATACAAAGTCAAGGTATTATAAGTTAATATGTATCATGTGACCAGGTAAATGTACAAGAATTTATGTAACAAGTAAGTTAAAAGAGGAATCTAAATGTACAAGGAAAAACATTTTTTATGGATGAAATTGCCTTACCCCATTGTAGGATAAACCTCAGTCTTTACAAGCTCCAACTGAATATAAGCACCTTATTGTAGGCTATGGCATTATGCTGAGGTGGAACTGTTTCAGCATACATTTATAATTGTATAATATATCTTTTTTTAATATGTGAAAACATTAGCAGGTATGTAATTTTTTTTATTTCTCCAGTATCAAGGGCTACACTAAATCACTACTAAAGCATAAATAATTAGCTAAAAAATGGTTACAGACAAATGCCCTTGACATTAAGCACAGCACAAGGATTTTGTAACATCTGACTCAATTTTTATATTTATTAAAAATATGTCAGTAGCATACGCCTCAACATTTGTTCTAATGTTACAAGACCTATGTTTATATTCAAAAGCGACGTTACGTAAATTTTTTTGTTTTACCTCAGTTTAGCCAATTTGGTCATTTCCTCGGGAATGGTAGTGAGTTCGTTCCCGCGCGCGCCAAAAGTGTCCAACTTGCTCAACTTGCCGATCTCCTTCGGGATCTCCCGGAGCCCTATCCTGTTGCACCAGAACGCCTCCAAATTCTCCAGCTCACCAATTTCAGGGATCAACACATTCAACGGATTATAACTTATATTCAAATTCACAAGATTTTTCAAGTTCCCTAACTCCGGTGGCAAGGTACTTAAGTTATTATAGTCTAGAGTCAACGTGGTCAAGTTTAATAAGTCAGTAATTTGCACAGGGATCACTGTTATTTTATTTCTATGTAAATAAAGATTTTCAACGTCCATACAGTTGTACAACAGGTTAGGTATTTCTGTTATTTCGAACGCGTTTAAACTCAACCGGGACTTCTTTTTCACAATGGCCTGTTCTATAAGAGCTAATATGTGATTTTCACGAATAAATTTTAATATTGCACTCATTTTTTATTCTATTTTTGGTCACATTGCAAAAACCTATTGCGTTTGAATTTGTTGAGGGAATGACATTGGTATGACAGATGTGGTTGACATTTTTTTTTTTTTTTGGTTTGGTTTTCCCCGAAGGGTAAGGCAAAGGGAACTATGCCCATACAGCCATGTCTGACGTATTTTTTTTCTTGATGATTAATGAAATGGTGAAAGGTGATGAATGATGATGATGAAACCTAAGCCCCCACCCTCGGAGTAGACTCCTACTCCGAACCCCAAACGAATTAACTCAAAAGTCCGCATAAACTTTTGAGCTATGAAGCGGCTTCCTAGCACGAAGCGAAAATAGGCAGATACACTTTGTTTATTGAATACTCCAATGTAATAACACTCGCGAATGTCTTCCGACTAACTTAATGCGATCATTAACCACAAAACACCACTTCGTATTAATTATTTAGATTATTCAATGAAGAAAGCAACTGTCCCGTTCCCGTTTCCCGCTAAAAAGCCATGTGGTTGACAGACCGGATTAGGGTTGCCTTGTTCTGATTTAAATTTCTACCAAAAAGACAACGATATAATGGTTTTGTCGAAAAACATTTTAAAATTTTATTTTAACTTTTTCATTAAACCCCAAGTTCCACCTTTAAATACTTACCAAAAAGCAAAGTACGTAACACAGTGATAAAACAAGAACATATACATCTTCTGTCTAAACATTGGAGATACTACAGCGCACGTGCAAAGGAATGGAAAATGTAATATCGATTTTCAGTTTCATGAAAGCTTTTCACAATCATGTGATTGAAAAATAAACAACGGTCTATGTGTATTAACCAGTTAAAAATAAGACATGTTTGAATCATCTGTGTAATAGTTTCTATATAAGTGCATTATTACTCAATGTTAGGAAGTTAATTTTAATTTCATAGAAAATAAGGATGAGTGTTTATATTCTGAAAATAATCTTTTTAGTAGCTCTTATAGAGCAGAATTTTATAGTTGATGCTAATGGTAAGCTAATAAACTCTATTTAGATAAATATAAATTACAATATAAATGAAATTACTATTCATATTTAATTTCTCTTCTAGTGCTCCAACAAAACAAAACTACGCACCATGTGCGTAGATCAAGTATGGATGATAGTTTTTTCAAAAATCAAAAAGCTCCTTCTTACCGATCGTTTCAACCAGTTTCTATCAAGTACCATAAGACCACCTACCCTCGAGCTGATGATAGGCCTGACTACGATATAACATCGTACGACACTGAGTATGGAGGAGTCGTCTCTAACTTCACGTCTTCCATTTATGATGATAATCCGCCGTTGTACCCCAATCCTGAATTTATTTCAAGGACTAATCAAGGTAAGAGCTTTTATGAAAGTGTATGAAACGTTCATTTCTGACGAATAATGAATAAGGCAACTTTATTGACTGACCTAAATAAACAGTTCTTTGACAACGTAAACAAAGTATTGATGAAAATGCGAAAGATTTTTTTCTAATTAAGTACTTTCTTTCAGTGATCAAGTCTGAAAGTAAAGTGGCGGAAACGGAAGTCGATCTTCCCGATGACTCCCTAGCAGACGCGGATCTAAAGGAACACAATATTATCGATAGTGTAACTTACCTTTACGGGTTCAATAACTGCCACGTTCGCAACGAATGGATGATACTGGTAAGATTTGATGAATTATAATGTCACGTACTTACCTATTTAAATCACTCGAACTATATGGAAATGACTGCCGTTAGTGCTTAGGTTGTATATGTTTATTTTGTAGTGCAAGCTGATGTAGGACTCGCCCGTTAATCTATATTTTTTTAAAATATCGTCTGAAAGTTTCGGCAAACGACGAAATTAACTAGGTACATGAAACTTCCCAGATCTTCATAACTTGCGGTATCGCGATATTATTGGTGTTAGCAGCGATGGCATGGTTAATGTGGAGTGCGCCTGCAGCTGATTTCCGACGTGGCAGCAAACTGTACCCAATCAACATCAACTTGTGCTGCTGTCTCGCAGCTTGCACGCTGATCTACGTACAGGCGGCTATGGTATGAACAATATTTCATTTTTCTTCTTATACACCCATTTAGCCCTCAACGAATATTTTTAATTTGTCAGAAAATAAATTTAAACTTCATGTGAAGCTTACTTTATGTAAAAAAGCCTATTATAAGATTAATGGCCCCGATTCCTGCAGACATCTCTTAATTTTACTTTAAGTTATACCTGTCATTTTCTTATCCGCCGAAAAGGAAAGGGACGGATGATTGACTGCTCTTAATTTTAGGAAGAATGCGTAAATAAATGAATAACCCGGGCGAATTTTTAGACGGTTGTTTTAGATTTGTGCTTAAAATTGACGTGTGTTCCATAAATTTTATGCTTGTCGATTACCCGTCCCTTTCCTTTTCGGCGGATAAGAAAATGACAGATATAACCTAAAATAAAATTAGATGGTATTTACAGGAATTAGCACCAATGACTACCTAAATGATAAAAATGTCTGGTATTGAATGTGTTCCTCTAGTTATTAAATAACTTGTAATGTATACCCTCATTGGTTTTTAAAAGATGTGTTGCTGTTGCCGTTTCTTGTCATTTCTTCTCCTCAGCCATAAAACCTTGCGAAATGACGTAAATTCAAAAATGTTACATTGACCTTCAACAAGTTTATCCATGATAATTACGTTGAATAAATGATTCTGATTTCTGACCTGGCATTTGTTAGTGCTGACACGGACAACCGGAACCGGATTTAGGTCCTTTGTTGACCGAGGTGCGCTACCGTCACACAGAAGCAATAGCTATTTATCTTTAGAAAATATAATATATAATCTTCTATGACATATAAAATTGTTAGTAGTTATTACAATAAAATAAGAAAAACTAGCAAATAAGATAGTGGTAACCAACTAGCCAGTCTTAATACCATGATGATTTCTTTGGAAGCTAATCGATTAGCTCTGTTTGATATATACTTCTTTCTCCACAGGGTGTGTCATCTCCATCACAATGTGAACGAGTAGCCTTACTTCTTCATTATACCTATCTCACTTGTGCAATGTGGATAGTGGCGCTCGCAGCCGCAGTCGCCGAATACTGCGCCTGCGACACTCTGTTGCCATTGAAGTATAACTACTTACTCGCTTATGGTGTGCCTGCTGTCGTCGTCATGGTAAGTCGCAAATAAGTGTATATATGAGCAATTTTGAAATTGGCGCCCAACGTGGGACCTAATTTAAAGTGACAAGTTCAACTCATAACTACTCTAAACTTTCTAAGTACTAATGTGACACAGTCATATTCAGTATGTCCAGGAAATGCTGGTATTTCGGAAGGCAACTTAAAAAATATTTTATGAATAGTTTAAGTGGAGCCCAACTTGGGGTTCGATAATTAATATTTGTTCTTGATGAAATTCCAGTACTTTGAAATCCTTTGTTTCAGTTCAATTACGCTCTTTCTATGGAGCATTACGAAATAAAACATTACTGCTGGATGTCCATCGAGAAAGGCATGGTTATGGGCTTCATGGTGCCTGCCATGGTTTTAATCTTGATCAACACTGCCATCATAATTCTAGGCCTACAAAGCGTTAACAAGAAACAAGCTGAAATGCTAACAGCTAAAATACAAGAATTAGTTGACCACCACATAGCAAATTGGCCGAAAAATGAGCAACTTGAGGATAATAAAAATGGCAGCATAGATACTTTGAATATTTACACTCCCGGAAGTAGCAGGAAGAATACAGACAGCACGGATACTTTGGATAAAGAATATAATTTGAGTGAAGATGATTGCGGTTATGTTAATTTGCATCTGCCAGGTAATACTGGAAACGGCGAATGCGGAATTGAAAATGAGGTAATTAATTGTAACGTTAGATTTCATGAATCTTATTAGCAGTCATGTCTTTATATCACATTAATTGACAATATAACCTTTGCAGTCGAACGCTAAAACGATTAACGACAAGGGGCTACTAAATATGTTGTACAATGACAACTTATCCTGGAAATGGAGCTGGAACACGGAAGGGAACGAATTGAAAACATATTTACACCTGTGTCTGGTGTTAGAACCTTTCTTCGCCATCAACTGGGTGATGGGTGTGGTGGCTATAGAAAACGCCGCGCATTGGTCTACTCCGACTATTTACCTCATACTCGTCGTCGCGATGGTGAGAAAAGAAAAGTTGTTGTTTGTGTTTTACTAAAATTTCCAGAACTTTCCATATCTGCCTGCTTACTTTAGCATACTTACCCTATAAATTATGTACCTACATTCCAGTAAGAAACACTAAAGATTGTCGAAAAATAAAAATATTGCCATTTGCAATACATGATTAAATATTTATCCTACTAAATGTATAACACAGTCAAGTCAAAACAGTAAACGTAATGCATTGTACATCTTTCAGTACGTGTACTTGACTGTAACAATCTGTACGACTTTGCCGATTGTTCGTAACAAGAACGCGAATCAACCATGCTGTGAAGATGTTGTAATCGAGCCTGCCATCGCTAGAACTAGGTAAGATAATCAACGAAATAATATCCTATAGATATTTATATTTAAGGATAGTTATCCTTCTATTTGTTAAGGATTTAGGAAGACATTGATACTATGTCGGCGGGTATGCCTCTGCGTGCAGTACAGACACACGAATAACTTTACTTCAATATTCTGTCCACATACTTTTTATATTAAGTCATCTACTTTTATTTTCTCAGGACAACGGACAGCATTCCTCTCCTAGACCCGGCGATACAGCAGCCCAGTGTGACTCCGGCCCCGGCAGACACCATCAGTACGATCAGCATATAATCCAGGCCTTAAAACATACTGGTTCAATCTAACGAGCGAAGAAAATCCGGTACCACGTTTGTGGACAACCTATGTTCCACTGCGGATCAATCGAATCGGATAGATCTTTACGAAACAATGTGGTACCTTCTTCAAAATGCTCTAAAATGACGCGTCTTAATCAATGGAATGGAAGTGTGTGCGAGACACTTTCGTTCATGATTGCATTCATATTTATAGATTAATGATAAAATAATCATGATGAAACAGTTTTTAAAGTTGCTGATTTGATAAAAATATTCGATGAGAAATCATTTATTTATTCGATAGTCGAAAAACATGGTATAAATTAGTAGGATAACTTTTTCAGCACTGGCAATATTTTTTAATTAAATGAATGTGATTGGTCCAATTGCGACAAGTATTGCCAACAATACCGACATCCTGTTTCTGTTCTATTTTGCAAAATTATTTTCGCGCGTATTTTAAAAACTACGAAATCTTACAACGTACATTTTTTACAGAACTTTTATGAGATACACGGTTTAAGTACTTAAATATATTCACAAATATCAATCAAGGAATTTTAAGACTTGTTGTTTAAAGTCTCATTTAAAGTATTACTTAATTAATACTTATACTATTATTACAAGAGTGTGTCTCTTGACTTGTTTCAGTAGGATAATTTTGTTTATTACAGATACCAACTGATTTTAAATATAAAAAAGGAACAAACTTAAAAGTAGGTTCTTTGTCATTTACAAAACTACTTTTCGACGACAATTTATCTACTTTAAAATGAAGCTTCTGTAAGTCCTTAGGGGCGTGTTTTTTCCAAAATACAGTCAGTAGGTACATGATTATTTACAAGTCTATTAATATTTCCTTTTGAATGATGGAAGATTATTTAACGAAAGGTGTGGACTGCAGTCGTTTTCCGGCATGGATTAAATAACACTATTTCTGGCGACTTGCAGTTCTGCTCATTCTCATATATTACGGGCGTGAGTTCTGTTGTCACTGGTGTTTGAAGTTATATTATAATAACAAAGTAAATAAATACTGAATTTGATTACGACCAATGAATTAATATATTTCTCTAAAGTTAAAAAGGTTAACATCTATTCAGAGATGGACTCTATTAAAGTACATATCTAAATTGTTAGAGGATATTACCAAATAAAAAAATCGTTAATCCATTTAAATAAAATGTAATTTTGGAATGTTTCATCTTCAAGATAATAATTAAGAGGTTTTAAGAATTTTAAAATTCTTCGAGTGCATTATTTAGATTGTAGATAAGTAAGAAATAAATAATTGTGAATTGAAACGATTTCAATCTATTTAGAGCAGAATAACATTTTGTAGTTATTTGGATCGCTTATCTTTGATGCCTATTTATACAAATAAAAGCAGTGTATGCTAGAAAACGCACAATATTTTTAAAATTTAAGAGCTACCTTCAATAGGTACTTATTTTCATAGAGGGCCTGGTATGGGGAGTGGGGGGGTCGAGTTTTTTCTTCAACCAAATGCTATACTGATACCTACTTAGCATAGCACCACTGCTTTTATTTCAACTATTTAATAGTTACTGTATTAACTACATTTTCTATACAAATTTACCTACGCTGTCTATACCACAGTACCTCTCTATATTTCTCATGATGTTCAAAAGGGCAATAATAATTTTGTGGGTATCTGACGTTACATACGGGCAAAGTGAGTCGAGTAACGAATTTAGTATCATTCTGCATTATATGAAAAGTTTAAACAAGAAATCGCGTGTTATGTTAGTACTGAATTGGCCCTTACGTGATTTTAAAATGCCCATGTCAAAAGAGCTCATTTCCACGTTTTAAACAGACCAAAATTTTTCAGTGTTAACTTGAAATTTTGCTACTTTCTGTGTACTTAAACATTTCTTGTGATAGTTGGATAGACATAGCAATAGGTATATGCCATTAATAGATTTTAAATAAATGTTTTGACGATTAAACTTTGTCTTCATTCGTATGTGACCTTTTATCTTAATTTTCTTCGAACAATACAGGGTGTTAGTGACATGGTAACATGGTGATCGATTCACACCATGACCTGTATATTGAGTAGACGGCGATACGGCTCAGCACCTACCACGTTGGTCTAACAGAAAGCCCGGTGAGGTGCGGGTACTTAGGTCATCTCGCGAAGGATGTACGGTCACGAGCATTAATATGTATACGCTTTGGTACCATGTCACATTAACTTTCTTGACAAATTGAACTGTAAGTCTCACTAAATGTCAAATATATTAGTGCGACAGAGTCCTAAAGTGGGCACATTACATTGCTCATGACTGTACTTCTGACAAATGGGGTTGTAGTCGTGAGCTTATTGTTGCTAGGACCTAGTTGTCATGTGTTTCTTTGTGTGTGTGTGTAAATGTGAGGTGTTTCGTGCATTTAAATGAAACAACTAATCTTCACTTATATCGAGTGTATTTCTGGATAAATTTGGTTACAAAATACTCATTCAATCGCCCGCCAGTTTGATTCGTGTCAAGCAATGAGCGATTACAAACCAAAACCTCCGACGACCGTATAAAACCGTACATTCCTTATTTTACAATCTAAATAGTATAAAAAGCCGACCGGCGTACGCTATAATGCATCAACGCACATACAGACAAAACCAGTGCCACTTTGGTATCAACGTGTCTAGGTGTTCGCAGACAGTTTTGTCCTACGTGTCGTACGTAACCTGTATTTAAAAATGAAAACGCCTACGCGTCAGAATTTGAGCTTAACTCTTTATAGGAAAAAAATATAATAATTACATTTAAATTACATAATCCCTTATTAGCTTAGAGTCGGCCGATATACAGTTAGCTATCTGTACACAGTAGACCTTAAGGACCGCTCCGAAAAACTGCATAAGAAAGCTTTAAGGACTGATGAAATTAATATGAAAAGAACCCATGCGATTGTGTGAGCGCCGTGCCGCAATACTGACTGCTGGAATGAACCGCACCCACCAGTGGGTTGACACGTACATCCAGTATGACATACCAAACATATACATTGATTTACTAACCACTAGTCCTATCTTACAGCAGCGGATTTGAAAGCTTTAAATAGTTCTACAGTTCGAGTATAAAAACTACTAGTGGATACGATTCCCTCCTAAACGCACGTTGGCCCAACATAGTCGAACGGAGACCATTTGATTTGTAAATGCATGGTAACGTTTAGGCCATGGGGAGGATGGTGCTGGCGCGTGTTGGGCGAGGTTGGGCCAACGTTGGCGCGGCGCCGTCGGTCGTACAAATGCGGTTTACTGGCGGTCCGTGGCGCGCAGTTTCTCTTCGACGGCCTCCTGGGAAGCCTCGGAGAGGTCGGTCGCTTGGATGTACTTCTGTACACCGACCAGGGACTTCTTCAGCGCGTCGAAAGAGCTGCGACAAAAGATGAAATTTTTCAATTTAGTTATTTAGGTTCAGCCAGTAATGTCTTAACCAAATGAAAATTAATCGACCCTAGTGGGTCGATAGCGTTAAGCGCTGATTGGGGGACGTCGTCGATAACGCCGGCGGGGTCGGTATCGGGGTCCTGAAGTGTTAGGTGCCGCGAGCTGATTGGCTGCCTCTATGGCTAGGGTTCTTTGGTCCTATCTGCCTAAAGGCTAGGTTATTTGCTTCTTTTTACTGCGGGGCACATCACATTTCTATATATTATGTTTGCATTGCTAGTGACACATACATAAGTATCAAAGCGATTACATCGATAAAACCAAACTCAAGTTTATCGCGAATTATCTTTTCGATTAGATTGTCATATTCACGGTATTGTGGCCTTGTTTGCAGAACATGCTTATAATTATAATGATAACTGAATCAATAACATAGGCAGTATAGCATCATGCCTGTATCCACAAAGGGGTAGGCAGAGGTGTATAGTATATTACACCCACTCCTCGCCAGCTAACAATCTTCTATCGTGTGGGTTGTGTGGTGGATTACCAACCTCATCAACCCTGGTGATATTGAGCCGCCAAAGGCACCTGACACCAGGGTTGAAGATTGGTAGCTGGCGAGGAGTGTATGTAAGGTGCCACTATCACCCCTCTCATCATTAATTTAAGAGCCACGCTCTTGTCAGTGTAGCATGCTCCATTCTTGTCTAACAAAGGCCAATTCTTTGACTTCTTTATAAGACTCAACATTTGCCTAAGTTCGATACCCCGCTAGTCACAAGTTGATAGTGTGACTAGGGATCGACGATTCATTTGAGTCATGTTGGAAGTTGTATATATGCGTCTCGCTGTGTAAACTTCGATATCGCGTTTCAGGACTGCTTCAAGACTGCATTATTGAATGTGGCGCCATCTCTTGCATGTGGGCGGAACTAGCTGGCCAACTAGTTTGGTAAGCCCTGTATACAAATACTATCCTCACCTGGAGTACAACATCTTCTTCTTGACTTTGGCGGTGTCAGGGCACCACGACATGAGGAACAGCTTCTGTTTCTTGCTGGCCTCCGACGTGCCCTGGCACTGGTGCGTGTATTCGAAGTCGAACAAACCATATCTGCAACGTTGCAAACCATTATTTGTGTTATCTCTGCTAAGTAGAGCATATAACATAATAGCTCACGGCTATATCCTAATTGGGGTAGTCTTCTTCTTCTTATCGTGTGGGTTGTGAGGTAGAATACCAACCTCATCAACCCTGGTGTCAGGGTTATAATTGAGCCGCCAAAGGCCCCTGACATGGCTCATGTAACGACTACTTACTTACATCGTAAATAGTTACCGGGACCAACGGCTTAACGTGCCTTCCGGCGTGGATCATCTTACTTTCAGACAGGTGATCAGCATGTAATGTCCTAACCAAACTAGGGATCACAAAGTGATTTTTGTGATATGCCCCCACCGGGATTCGAACCCGGGGCCTCCGGATTGTGAGTCCAACGCTCAACCACTGGACCACAGAGGCCGTTAAATTGGGGTAGTCAGAGGTACATTTAAGTACCTAAGGATGAACTAAGTACCTACACCTCACCGAGCTTTCTGTTAGACCAACGTCACATCCCGAACACTTCATGCAAAACACCTCGTTTTACAGACACTACACGTCGTACACGCGCATCTGTGTGTGTGACGTCTGACGCCCATACGATTGAAGACTAAAGTAAGACTGAGGGGGGACACTGGTGGGGAGCGGAAAGTTGGCGTTCTATAAGTAGTATTCCTTATTCTATGCCAACGTGATAAGTGGTGAGCCGTATCGCCGTTTATAATTGGTCGAGCAAAACTGTTAGTGAAAATTACACTTTAAAAGAACAACTTATTGGTGTTAGTCCAGTACCGGGGTTCGAACCACCGTTCCCCGATAGAGAAGCAGGCCGGTGTGCCACAGGAGCAGAGTGACATTTAATAATCACGTAAAAGTCGTCAATTAGTGATTATATCAGCTTCAACATGATGGACTGTCTATTATTATGGGAGATTCTCTAGTGACCCTTCATGGCCAGGAGAAGCCGGGGCGGGTCTGTAATAGCTGGGACAACGAGCGAGAGAGAATACACTGTGCTGTGCCTTTCCTAGATGTCGCGGCAGTCGGCTGAATGTAAACGAGTCATGTCACGAACCTGCACTCGCCGGTGCCTCCCTTCTGCAGGTCTTCGAGGAACGCGTCGTACTCGGCGTTGCGCTCGCCGACCGTCTCCACGTCGATTTGTTTCTCGTCCCTGATGTAGAAGACCACGTAGCGGTGCTTCTTGTCCTTCTTTATCTCTTCGTACGTCGTTTTGCACGCATCAGATACTGTCACGCCTGACGCCTGGAACGAGGGATGGTTTCGTTAATAAATATGGCGGAAGGAGCCTATATAGAAAGAAAGAAAGAAAGAAAGAAAAAATATTTATTCGACATACTTATTGTTTTCACATATTAAAACAAAATAATACAATTATGAATGTATGCCGAAACGGTTCCATCTTAGCGTAATGCCATAGGCTAGACTATGACGCTGATTTTCAGTTGGAATTGGTAAGATAATCAGGTAACACATTAAACAAAACATGGACACGAAGTCTAAGCCCATTTTGAAATCTCTAATTAAGTATATTTTAAGTCCCTCTATTGGGCACAGGCCTCAATCAACAGGAGGTATGGAGCATACTCCACCACGCTGCTGCTTCTATGCGGGTTGGCCTAACCTAACCTAGTGTTTTTTTACGGTTGATAGCCGGGACTAATGGCTTAACGTGCCCTTCGAAGCACGGAACCATTTTATTTTTTTCGGACAATCAGGTGATACGTTACAACACTGCATATCTATCTGCTTATTAGCCGGTTTTCCTCCCTAACCGATGTAATGCTCGGATCTGTAACATTACGTGCGAATGTTCGCGGTAAGGGAGTACCTTAAGATAAATGAATAGCTCATTGGTGGAAGTCCGGGGTAAACATTTACGTCAAAAAAAAGGTTTGTAAACGGCGCAGAAGTTCTTGTCAGTGGCTGTCTTCAAATATCAAGTGGGTCATGTCCAGCCGACAGCGGTGCCAAGTCGAAGAGCGTTTGTACAATATTCAACCAGTGTTAAAACATATATATTGGACCACTAACTATTATCGTTGGGATGATCATCATACTATAAGAATAAAGACTAACTAGCTCGGAAGGCACGTAAAGCCGTTGGTCCCGGTTACTACTTACTGATGTAAGTAAGTAGTCGTTACATGAGCCATGTCAGGGGCCTTTGGTGGCTCAATAGTAACCCTGACACTAGGGTTGATGAGGTTGGTACTCCACCTCACAACCCACACGAGAGAAGAAGATAGCAAGATGAACAACCACACCTCACCTCTGGGTACATTATGTAAATGTGCGCAAGCCGCTAAGTAAAGGGGAGACTGTCAGCGTACGCTCGGACTGTTTCGTTCGCTCGTTAGAATGAGATTTTTGTAGTGTTCTGGCTGTGATCAATGCCCATATGGTTCACCATTATCAGAAAGCAGAAACACTTGTTAAAGGTCAATGTAACATTTTTGAATTTACGTCATTTCGCAAGGTGTTATGGCTGAGGAGAAGAAATGACAGGAAACTGCAACAGCAACACATCTTTTAAATCAATGAGGGTACATTACAAGTTATTTAATAACAGAGGAACACATTCAATACCAGACATTTTTATCATTTAGGTAATCATTAATCTTATAATAAGCTTTTTTACATAAAGTAAGCTTTACGCGAGTTTTAAATTTATTTTCTGACAAAAAATATTTCTTATTAATATCCATCTTAGGACTTCGTATGTAAAAGGCTGCAAGTTCGGTGTACTGAATGCTTGGTTGTTGTTAAAACTGGAAGCTTTGAAAAGTATATGTTGTAAAATGTGTGTAATAAAAAACAGGTTTCCTTGCTTGTAATGACAGTATAAAAAACACTTTGAATTGGCCCCCAAACTTGCATGGGGGTTTATTATCACACATATACGTCGATTAAAAGAGCTTCCATTCTTTCTACCTTTATGATCGTATGTGTGAGTGCGTGAGTTGTTATACTGTGTGTATATATTTCGAGTCTCGTCTAAAACGATGTAACAACACATTTAGCCTACAGCTGGCGTCGCGTCTCAAGTATTTTCGAGGCCGCTGCATTTTAGCTATCTTGTTTATTTACGAGTACCTATTAAACTCGTCAAAACGTTCAGTTTTTAAAAACAAATACTTGCGAGAATCCTCAATGTCTTTACGCCACAAATGTCTACTATAGCCTTATCTTCTTCTTCTATCATGTGGGATGTGCTGTGAGGTGGAGTACCGACCTCATCAACCCTAGTGTCAGGGTTACTATTGAGCCGCCAAAGGCCCCTGACATGGCTCATGTAACGACTACTTACTTACATTCAGTAAGTAGTAACCGGGACCAACGGCTTAACGTGCCTTCCATCATAATCCCGGTGGGGACAAATCGCGAAAATCACTTTGTGATCCCTAGTTTGGTTAGGACATTACAGGCTGATCACCTGATTGTCCAAAAGTAAGATGATCCGTGCTTCGGAAAGCACGTTAAGCCGTTGGTCCCGGTTATTACTTACTCATGTAAGTACGTAGTCGTTATAAGAGTCATGTCAAGGGCCTATGGCGGCTCAGTAATAACCCTGATACTAGGGATAATGGGGATGGTAATCCACTTCACAATCCCCACTATAGAAGAAGTGGAATCTCGTGGTTTATGCTCAACCCCAACGGGAAATAGACGCGAGTTTATGTATTTTGACTTTTCAAGTCGTTAGATGACCTATAGACTGTGCTTCACCTTATCAAATCGATAGATTTGTCGAGAACATTTCACGTGGCATTTCGCCATAGCAATCCATTTCAAATCATCTAAACAAAATCGGTAACCGGAAATAATATCTAACCATCTGTATATAGGGTGGAGGTTAGACTGCTCCGGCTGAGAATGTCAGAGTGACTCAGCAAGAATGCGTTCTTATCGAGAATGCCAGTCGTGAGGCTGCAATCGAAAGTGAGGCATTGCTAATCATTTCTTTGTCTGGCTTTCAGTGAAGATTCTTAAGCTACACTTCATGTTGTCTTAAACGTTGTACCGGGTGAGAGCCTTCAGCGCTCCCCATTTGTCCGGCCAAGTAGTTAACGCCATCTGTGGCAAATCTACAATAAGTCACGTCAAAAAAAAAAAAAACACCATACCAGCTTGATCTAATCAATGGACGTTTACTTCAGCATACGTCAATCATGTCAATGCCATTTGCCAGATCGAATGCGTTTGTAGTAGTCAACATCATCGTATAGGTAATTATCGCCACACCCTTTTATCGCACGTTAAATCAATAGTACAACTAGGATGTGCCGTTCCCTAGAATATTCCCTCTTTGGAAACGTTATTAACTAACCTTTAGGCAGATAAAAGAGTATAAGAAAGAACATTAAGGACACAAACTAGAATCTCAAATGTAGGCGGCCGTACTGTTGAGTGTTCCTAAATATTGTCAGTCTCCATAGTGGTGCTAATTCCTGCACACGCCATCTAATTTTAAGTTATACCTGTCATTTTCTTATCCGCCGAAAAGGAAAAGGACGGATAATCGACAAGCATAAAACTTATGGAACACACGTCAGTTTTAAGCACAAATCTAAAACAACCCTTTAAATTTTTTACATTGGCCGATAACCCGACAGAATTCAGTTGACAGCACACGTCAACCGGTTTGCATACCAGCGTGATACTTTTTTGATTCGCCCGGGTTATTCTTTAATTTACTCATTCTTCCTAAAATTAAGAGCTGTCAAACATCCGTCCCTTTCCTTTTCAGCGAATAAGAAAATGACAAGTATTACTTAAAATAAAATTAGATGGCGTCTGCAGGAATTAGCACCACTGTCTAGCTAAAATTCGTTATAAATTGCTATAAAATGTGGATCAACGTGTAGTGTATCACGTCTGGAGGATGAGTTATGAAAAAGAAAAGCCATCGGATGAAAGGCAGTTTTGATTACAAAATTATAGCAGCTATCACATCTGCGTGAAGTGATGATGTAAAAGTAAATTATGACTGGGTTCTCGAGAATGCGAATTTTGACTTTTCGGTTTGAAATAGCGAGGATTATAAACGTCATTGGTAAAGGCAGTAAATACACACTTAACTCTTTGGTGAATACTGGACTGTTAGGTACGTTATTACGTTTCTTTTGTTGGCCCACGCCAAAAGTGACGAAAGAATCACAAGCGCCATATTTATGCTAAGTTCTTGATCGCGTTAAGTTCTAGCTCGACCATCACAGCTGACCATCTATCACGTTGGTCTAACAGAAAACTCGGTGAGGTGTGGGTATTTAGTTTATCTTGCTATGGATGTACCTGCGACTACCCCTATTGGGATATAGTCGTGATATAGGTAATTATGTTTATGTATTATGCCAAATACATACATGTCAAATGCTTGCTTATCATACATAAAAAAACGTCAACACAGATACAAACTCATTCAAATTCCATGTGTTTATCGTCATCAGATCATGCAAGTAACACTAACGAAACTGGCTGACCATTTAAGACTTTCATTGAGCCAAATCGTTCGACTGGCAGACTCGGTAATCGGGTAGCAAGATCAATAACCGCCGCTCTCCTAGGGGCATATGTACGTACACATGTGCACACCTCTATAATTAGCACCTACGGCCAATGTCTCGCGCTATTTCTGGTACGCGCGGGAGATACGTTTTTCTGGCTCTTCAAGTCTTCACTGGTACGTTTCCAAGGTGTTTTCTATTGGTTTATACTTTAGTTTTCGACGAGTTTTGTGTTAACGCTAGTGCTGTCGCCAGATACCTACTATAGATATTACATTGTTGTCTCGTGTAAATCTGCGTTCCGACAGTTTAAGGGTTAATGGTTTTGTGAATTTGTTTCATGTAAGATTTGAGACACAGAAAAAACATCTTGAGGAATATATTCTCATTTTATTAAATGATTTTACGATGGATTTATTTTATTATAACATAAGCGATGGATTGATAGATATGTATTTCGAAATGTGATATCGGACATAGGTGGAATGCAACACTAAATGTGTAGGTATTTCTTGCAAGTCACATTCGACCTGCATATTTTATGAGGTTATCAAAATAGCTTTATGAAACCAATTATAATAACACTAGAAATATCGCATTACGCCTATTAAAAATTTGGTTAGGTCCGAGAGTGGTAAAAACTTGATATTTTTCTCATAAATCCTGGAAACCACGTGATATTAACACTTTCAAGGACAGAACGTCTAATGACGTCCCGATTCCAAGTTGTCATACTCTCACACTACCTATTATGAACCATCAATGACCCATTTTTTGGTCTCTGTCCGTGAAGGGGTCAATTATCTATAATTGAAACATGAATTCAGACTCTTAAAGGCGAATTCAGTGGTTTAGAGCCAGAGCAGACATTCGAACCCGTGACCATGCGATGAAGTCACGCGTTCTCTGAACACGGCTATCACGGATTTTTTTTTTGTACAACTAAAACAAAGCATAAAATTCGACAATCCTTTCTTAAATATGGCGGACGACATTTATCTATTCACCGTTGCGTAATAAGTATGAAATAAACAGTCAATTAAGAATCAGATTTTATCTCGATTAGACCGAATAACTGTGGCACTGAATGTGGACTATCGGAAAAGATCTTAAAACGTTAACTGCCTGGGGAGAATTTACGACGCGAAGGCAGTAGATCAAACTTGGCAGGGATACTGGTAATAAAACACCTACTTTATTTGCTCTCGAGCGACGGATGGAGATATTATACATGATTACAATGACATCAGGACAGAGATATAGTCCATCGCCTAGCGCGAAAGAAACAGATACTCTCTCTCGCACTAACGATAATTACCTTAGTAAGATAGAGCCGAGAGATATCTCACCCTAATCATGCTGCGTTACGAGTAAAAGGGGTATAATTCCTTGAGTTTCGATTAGATTGCATTTGCCAGCTGATTCAGAAAAAAAATCGTGTCCGGATGTCTTTGACTGCAGATTTTCAAATTGCTGACTTACCAATAACGCCGCAGGTTTATTCTATTTTATTGTACTTTATTATATTTAATAATAATTGTACTTAGTAGTTTCAGTTACATCGTGCAATAAAGTGTTATTGTATCGAAATGGCTTCTACATTTTCATGCAATAAAGTATTTTACTGCGTATAAACTACAATTATACATCTGACGGACGCTAATTTTATTAATGACGGGGTCTTTCCAAAAGCTCTTTGTTGATGGAATCACGTGTTACAGCATCACAGACGACTGTAATAGCACATTGGAATAGCGTCTCATGACGTACGCTACTCCTACGCATTGGAAACTTGGATGCTGTAGCCTTGTTTTGATAAACGATTGCTGGTTGTGCGTGTCAGGGAAACGGCTGAAATTGAACTTGTTGTCAAGAGGCAATTGAAGGTTTTGGATCAAGGGTGTTGTGAATGTATAATGAATCCAGTACTTGTATTCTGCTACAAGGTCATTATGAATAACTAAAGACTCCGGCACACCATAACGTCACCTTATAGTGAAAGAAGACAACATAGGCGTCTTTAGGTAACAAAACCACGTAATAGACAAGCTGGTATTTAATCCAGAAAAAAAAAATGTGGTCTGAATTTTTACTCGAAATTAAATTTATAAATAATAAATTTCATTTCGAGTAAAAATTCAGCCCTTGAATACAAGGTTTTGTTTATGAAAATCACATTATCTAAATATGATTTTTCAAAAAGGCGCTTATGTAATTTTAACTATAGAGGGGACGATAAGCAGATCAGATTAGAAGCAACGCAGTTTGACTGCAGGCCTGTGCGATGGCAGCGCAGTTCAGTGAGGGTCATGGATTTACACGAAAAAGCCATCGAATTATTTTTCAAGGACAAATATTACAGAAACACTTTGTGGTAGAGTATTGCCACGTTGTGCGTTGTGGTAGAGTATTGACGTAGGTATTAAATATGACAACTGAATGAGGTTGTAACGCGGACCCGAATTGAAACTGCGTCCGCGCTGCTTCCGGACTGCGTTTGGTGTAAGCTTTTATGTACTTGAGGGTAAATGTCGCGGTTGCGTTTCGACCGGTGGTGGGTAATTTATAATGAATAAATGAACAACTTACTAGCGCATTTGTTGGCTACTCCGTTATATTCCAGACACATACAAGCTATAACAGCTTTAAGTCCGAAAGAGAGAATTTAACAACAACGATGTGTGTGAGGATGACGAAGACTTTGCTGCGACAATATAAGCAACTGGGGGGTTAAAAAGGCCACATTCAAGCAATTCATCTAAAAAAGCAATATTACATTTGCGCATATAAAAGTAAGCGCGCAAAGCAAACAAATGTCAAATTGCAATATTGCTTTAGATGAACTGCTTGGATGTGGCTTTTTTAACCCCCCTTGACCGGCGATTGAATGCGGATAACGCCGCTATTACACTGCAGGGGGGTTCCTAGGGCCCTTTTCCCTTAAGTTAGGTTTAGGGTGGCGTAATGAAATGCACATCGAAAGGCAAGCATTGATATATGTCTAGCTACAGGAAGAGTTAGTATCTTTTCCCCCTAAGATTGAAAGTAGTAGAACCATTTTCCTATGTATAATATAATTACCAAATAATTTGGCGGAAAGATCAGATAATGTTTAGACGAGCTATTTCTGTTTTTCCGAACATGACGTCGTCATCCAGAATCGACGCCAAAGCGTGTCCCAAGAACAATGTTTCCTCATGGGAATAATTAATTACACAACATGATGAAAATCTTTTTCAGCGTTAACAAAGAAATGTACTAATATTTAAAATATCCGAAAACATTAAACAATTTAAGTATTTTTTATAAGGCGCATGACTGAAACGTAAATTATTTGGAAGTGTTGAGAAACGAGCAGTTGTATAATCAGTCCAGAATTCGTCCTGCTAACTACCATGCGCTTAAATAAACGTAATATTTGTATGTCTTGAGAATTGAGCTCTTATAATCAATATATATATTATATCACATTGGACAGGAATTTAACTGCTTAAAAAATAGTATAATTCATTTTACACGACCAGGCATTTCTCATACGAACATTCCGAAGCAGATGCTTCAAATAATGAATCACTGAACCGGAAAAGTTACTTCATACATAAAATCTCAATTTAGAAATGATCAAAACTCAAGTCCGTGATTAAATTATAAAAAAGATGGTTTTTCTTTGGGAGTCTTTGTAGTATTTTGCTCATTTTTATAATCCTGCGGTTGTTAAGAGAAGTATACAAATAATACGAAAGCATTTTGTCGCCTTGAGAAATTGGCGTAAGCGCTTTTTTTAAAATCAGTCTGATGTCATTTTCGTCAACAAAACCTCTATTTTTTTACATTAATTTCAATCCGGGTAAAGATCAATGTCTATTGCGAGGATTTCTTTACAAAAATCACATTTGAATGTGATTTTCCAAAAGGCGCTTGCGAGGATTTCACTATAAGCTGAAGATTTATAAAAAAATTACGAGAAAGACAGAAATTAACGGTATTTTTTTTAAAAAAAAGGGGTTACTTGTTTTTGTTTAGTTTTCAGAAGAAGTAAGCACCTATTAAAGTCTAAAAAGGATCATGAAGTACGGGTGTTAATGTTAACCATATCAATAAAACGTACCAACTTGGTTGGAACTTTAAACGCTGCATTCGCTTCGCACGACAGGTTTTTGTCAATAAAACGAATCTATTAGTGAAATTAATTACCTACTTGGAATATTCAGTATGGTCTGATATCGAAATTTTATGCAAAGGGGACGCGACCTTATCGGTATCGATCCCAAAGACGACGGGAGAAATTTCACAAATTGATTTTTAATAAGTTGAGGTAGCTGGTGGAGTTTTAATGTGCACACCTGCGGCAACAATTATGATGAATATTAAATGCGTTTTTGTACCGTGTGGTAAAGCCATGGAAAAAAATGTATGTATTACGATTATGAACTTGCAGCCTGTTGTAACTTCAGATATGTTGCCTCCACCCTTATTCGGGATAAGTGTGTTTTTTATGCCGTCGCCTTTAGTGAAACTTTGCGAATTTGACCATATGCGACGAAAGGAAAACCACCTAAGCGCCTTTTTGAAAAATCACATGCGATTTTTGTTGTTAATAAACCTTACAATAGACACGCTTGTCAAAATCTGACTCTGCTTAGAATTTTATTCAACACGTCACAGTTGCGAAAACCAAATCGTTTCTGTGTTCATTGGGTAACATAGTTACATTTTGAATCGTCAATTTTGAAACTACTACGTATGTAGGTACGGTCACGAGCATTAATATGTATACACTTTGGCACCATGTCACATTATTTTTTTTGACAAATTGAACTGTAAGTCTCACTAAATGTCAAATATGTTAGTGCGACAGAGTCCTAAAGTGGGTACATTATATTGCTCATGACTGTACATCGTCTCACATCCGAGTCGATCTCTCATTATCATCAGATGAGTCATAACGTGAAGACAATCGTCACCTGGGGTGAGGTACGGGCGGGGGGAGCGACCGGTCTCATAGTAGCTATATATACCTAGCCGTTATATAGCTATAACGGTCAGTGTCTGACTTTAAAGATATCGTTATATAGGCGGATCTTGTGGGTTGTGAGGTGGATTACCAACCCCATCAACCCTGGTGTCAGGGTTACTATTGAGCCGCCAAAGGCCCCAGACATGACTCATGTAACGACTACGTACTTACATCAGTAAGTAGTAACCGGAATCAACGCACCGGGCTTAATGTCCTTCCGAAGCACGGATCGTCTTACTTTCGGCGGTAATAGTATTTTCAGAACGAGATTTTGTAATGTTGGAGTTTGTTGCAAAAACCGGGAACATTAGGTGGCCCAGCTGAAAGGAGTCCCTAATCGTACGTATACTGGCCGCTTTCCTTTTTCAAATTATTTCTTGAACTCTGGTGTTACCTGCCTAAAGGTTAGTTTTGCGACTTTTTACAGCCGGAAATGTTCCCCGAGTGATACATCCGGGCGTTACAACGCGCAGTTTATACAATACAAAAACACTTTATTGCACAAATAAACACAACACTAAAAACAATCTATAAGTAAGTATAAGTTTATCCCTCGTCATAGAATAAAGAATCGTACCTAATACGTGTAGAACGGTAACTCTTCGCTCCGTACAGTCATGAGCAATATCATGTGCCCAATTTAGAACCCTGTCGCACTATCATATTTGTCATTTAATGAGACTTACGGTTTAATTTGTCAAAAAAGTTAATGTGACATGGTTTCAAAGTGTATACATATTAGTATTCGTGACCGTACAATTGACATTAAACGTAAGCTCACGACTACATCCGAATTGGTGTAGTGACAGGTACATCTATCGCAAGATGAACTAAGTACCCACACGTCACCGAGCTTTCTGTTAGACCAATGTGATAGACGGTGAGCCGTATCGCCGTCTATAATGATCGAGCCAACTGTGTTAGTGAAAACTGCACTAAACACTACTGAAAAACTTTTATAATTATGATATGTTTTATTAGATTTAATAATGTGTTTAATTTACTTGTTTATACTATGTGTAAGGTACATTACGTGACCTCTTAACCTTATAATATCCGCGACCACGCAGGGTTGGCTGAACGACATCTCTTCTAGAGATAAGCCAACCTTTAAAATATAATTTATTTATGGAAAATTGAACCTACAATAACAGATTAGCATATGCAAATATATATGAAAAGTGTTAATGTATTTTGTAGCAAATAAAACCAGAGATATTCACCCTTTTGTTATGCATTTTCATTATTCGTTGTTACTTTTTGCCCTGTATAGACAGATTAGCAAATGCAAATAAAAGAAATGTGTTCATGTGTTTTATAGCAAGTCACAGATATTAAAAAATAACAATAAGGATACAATACATTCATATTAATACATAAATATATTAGAGTTTAGAATAACACTGTTATCAATGAAACAATGTGAACTTGGGGGTTAAATGCTGAATTAATCAGACATAGTCAATTGAAAACAAATTACCTATATGATAAATAATGATGAACTGTTTGATAATATGCACAAATATGTTTGGAAAACCCATAGTGTAGTCAGGCGAATTATTCATGTAGGTATATTGACACTTTATAGTGAAAGACTTTTTGAAAATTCACTTAATAGACAAACTTGTTTCAATCCAGGTAAAAATTATGGTCTCAATTTTTCGGATTGAAATTTTTTGAAAGAAATCGATATTTTGAAAATCAAAATCACATCAGAGTGATTTATCAAAAAGGCCCTTAGTTTGTTTTTTACTAAAGGCAAATATTTGTAATATATAGTATTTGTTTTTGATGCAATCAATAATATAATAATGCTTCATTTATGTAGCAAGGTGCTTATAATCTGTGAAGGTTGTGGTTATGCCTAGGTTCAAGGCAGTTATGTGATATAAACCGTATCTTTGTTTATTTATAGACATATACATAAACTCACGCCTATTTCCCACTGGAGTAAGCGGAGACTATGGAATTCTATTTGCTTCAATCTGGAGACACTTCTCTTGCTTGACATTCATCAATCGTTTTATACCTGCATGCCAGTACAGAGTAGATCTTACTAAACCGTTTTAAGGACATCTCCAATGCTTCGCTATTGTTTTGCTTTATTTAGATAAGATTTTTTTAAACGGTTTTATATTTAGCTCACCCCGTTTGTTTTATTATTTATTTATATTTTATTTTTCATTTATGAGTCTTCATGGCGTCTTTGATTGCAATACAGCTCACTACCTATCATTTTGGTCTAACAGAAAGCTTGGTACTTAGTTCATCTTCCGATTAATGTAACTGAATTGGGAATATAGGTGAGAACTTATGACAGTCTTTATTAATTAATAATTATAAATAATTGATAATTTATATAATAATTTTAATTATTGTTTGTTTAATTCATACAATGTTGTTCTATAAGTATTTCTCCATTGGAAATAAGACACTGTAAAATGTTATCTTTATATCTTTTATATATTTTTTATTACTTTTTTAAAATAACTATTTCATAATAAACTGGCATTGATTATAGTTTGCACCTGCAATCTTTAAATTTTTACATTTTCCTTTGCATTATGGTTGTCTGGAAGAAATCTCTTTAAGCGATAAGGCTGCCATTTGCCATGTATCTAGTTAAAGAGTCTTGTAATTATATTATTATTATAAATTATAATTATTATTTTTTTTTATTTTGGTGCAATAAAATATATTTGTATTGCATAGTTTCACAAGTATAAAATTATTTTCATATTTAAATGAAATCTTGACCAGTTCATACAAGTTTCATTTTCTAAGATTAATGTTCGTGCTAGTTTCTGAATATCTTAATTCTTATGCTCTGGAATAAATTATAGTAGACTAAACAGGTTCAACTTCAACGGTTTGGACTCTGTAACCGACTTGGCAAGATGTCAACCTTTAATACGGGTAATTTACGATAATTACTGTAACATGTAATCATCTGGAGTTACATGATGAACTAATTTAGGCAATAGGCTGTTAAGTTGTTCCTCAAAAAAGCTTTTTGGAGGTATGTAACCTAACCCGAATATGGTGCATACTCCACCACTCTGTTCTACTGTGGGTTGGTAGACTGGATAGTCAATAATTATAAAACTTCTCCAATCTACTAGGTGTAAAACAGCTGCTGTTTTACTGTTTAGAAAGTTAAAATACTATACATATGTATGACTTACCGATTAAATAAATATAATACTGTAATTCAGTCTGGCTGTATGATTCACAGGTAGCTACTTTCTCATTACATTTAATGAGTAATAAATTATTTAGTGAGTAGGTTTTAGGATCTTGATTGGATTAGATTACTTTCGTCTTTGCAATTATTGTGATAGGTACCTAGTAGGTATGTGTAATGTTAACATAATGATTATTAATTTATGATTGGACTACCAAAGTACAGTGTTTCAAATGTGGAAATAGGTTTTTTTAAATTTAGTCATTGGGTTAGGATAGAAATAAATGTGGTAGTGTGGTCATTATAAGTGATTATCCCCATGTAAAACTAAACTTGAACTACATAAAGTTATTCTGAGAGCAACTACCTACCTACCTACATACACTATTATGGCACTATGAATCATTTAGGAACTGAAGTAGCCAGCAACATGATTCATGACCATACAAGGATGAATAGCTAATTTTAACGATCAATAACTTCAACAAATAAGGAAATGTGTATCTTTACAGTTAAAAAGCAGTGTCTGACTCATTAAATGGCTGTTGAAACAATTCTGATAAGATTCTGCCTAAAATGTCATAACGGATTTGTAATTGGGTATAATGTCAACGTGATGACCTTGACTTAGCGGCTCGCGGGAGCAATACCCCGCCAGTCCCGGCTTTGCGGAGGCAGGACGCGCCCAAATTCAACTATAGCCTCTATTCACCCCGAAATAGACTCGAAATGGGTGACAGGCGGTGGCGCGACTGCTACTCCATATATGGTCAAACTCAATTGCGATTGCGCGACGGTGCAATCACTTGCGGTTCGATGCCCTCCGGTCCGCACGCCGACCGCCGCCGTCTCATCGCCCTGATAATGCCCCAAGAAAATGCAAAATTACGCACCCGCCACGTTATGTGGGCCACAAATTTTCGTGTACGACGTCAAAAAAGGCGTTGCAACCCAGTAACCTTTCCAACATACGTGAAATTCAACACCGACATACAGACCCGTCATTTCGCCGCATTCACTCGTCACAAGCCGACAATCGGACGGGGCGCTCGGGTAACGTTAAAAACACAACACGTGGCATAAAAATCACTGGACGGTAACAAGTATTTTTACGAAAAGGCGTGCGAACTCCCAATAGAGATGTGCGAATATGGCGGCACCGGTCACAGAACAGGGTTTTTACTTGCAATTGCGGCGTTTGAGTACAAATTGGGACACTCGCGTAATTGACAAACACAACGCGGTCGTGAAACACTGTAATTTATTTTCTTCACTTACCATTTTTTGATGTTAAACACGTAAAAATTTCACCACTCACTTCACCGACTCCACGACAGCGGGCGACCGGAACGACACTGCCGGAATGTTGGCTATACGTGTTTTCCAACAGCCAATCAGCGCATGTGTCAAAATGGTAATTGTGACTCACTACAGTATCTTTTTATGGAAATTATTTTATTTCAAAAATTATAAAAGTATTACGTTATACAAGTACGATTATTTTTTAAACTGGTTTTATTAAAATCAATAAAAGTCACTATAAAATCAAAATACAAATATTAATATTTGTATAAGTTAACAAAATTGACAAATGTCAAGCGAGACGTATACGAACTACGCCGATAACCAAAGCAATTTGTTTTATACTACACAAGAATCATATATTGTGATAAATATAAACGTCTTTAACGAGATAAGATAAAGGTACTGAGTGCTTTTCCCGTAGTGATATAACTAATTTTCATTTGAATACCGCTCGGAAAGTGACTCACTTTGATGACGACAATATTTTAACCAATCACAGAACCGTATTCATTTAATGTCCATATAAGGACAGAGGGAAACAGATTCAAAATCGCCAATACTGATTCAAACTTTGGCGCGTTTTGCTTTGGGTGTGTTGTAAATTTTGAAAGTACACGTCGTAAAACTTCTAAAAACGTCTTGATTATTTGAGTAAAATATATATTTGTAGCAGAGGTCAGATTGAGCTGTTACAGAAGGGATATTAACAAAATAAAATCCAATATGCGTAGTTGTAACTTCTTTATTTCTTTGCAACAAATTCTACTTATGTTATTGATATTTCATACAAATCTTGTACAGTATACAAATTCAGCAATTTATTACTTATAATAATGTTTCATACGGCCAATAAAAGACGTATGTATTTAATAATTCTAAGTATATAAAAGATAATGAACATCTTAACAATTTAAACTTAAAACAACAGGATTACGCGGTTATTATCATAATTAAAACGTAATACCGGACAATTACCGTGTTACAATCAGGGATATGAGACTCTCTGATTCCCACTATTTTGTTATCCCTGATTGTAACGCGGTAACAACCTGTATTGTGTTTTAATTAAAACAACTGTGTTACGGAATCGGGTGTTTAAATGAAAGCGCACCTCGTCTTGTTTTCTATAGGTAGCTAATAGGTAATTGAGTAGTTTCATACGTCAAATAAAAATAGTAAAATAGTTATGAAATTCTGATTACTAAATAAATACACTAACAAGACTTATGAATATAAATAAAGAAAAATGTAATAATAAGTGCGACATTTTGTCACGTTTTCTATGGCGTCACAGGTTGCTTTTTCCTACAAATTCCATAGTAATTTCGTGTTTTGACGTTTAGAAAAAAGTAACTGATTTGACTAGTTGGAAACTCCCTATTGTAACTACTTATGAGTTACCGACGTATTTATGGTATCTCTTATACATGGTATACATATTGGCTAAAGTAACGTGACCAGGTGATGAAGCTAGTGCGCGACGCAGGAACGCTGCGGCGTACGTTGAATCTGCCACCTGGAAATAAAAAAAATAGAATTAGAAAGAAAATGATATGTTTACTACCTGTGGTCTACCCCTTCCCCTCTTCCCTTCATTTTTTCCTTCTATAATGTTTGTTATAAATGAATCGTGTCGTATCAGGTGGCCAATCATATACCTAGGAGAACATTTATGAAACAAATAAAAGAGAAGGTGCAGGTCGTGTCGTATCGGGAGGTGAAGGTTTTGGCGGGAAGAAGAGAGGAATGGCGATTACTCCACCGACAAGAGCGCAGCTGTTAAATAGAGAGAGAGAGAGAGAGTTTACGTGTGGACGTGGATGGATAAAGTCGAATATTGTGTTTGAGATTCAAGATTTGGGTGGCATATCCATGTTAAGACAAATCTCACAAATATATCCCGATCACTGCTTATAATGTATTATTATTATTAACTCACTGTACCGTCATTCGAAGCCTAAAATAATGAGAGGCAACTCGATTTTTCGATGTTGTGGCGGAAACAGTGTCTAAACGTGTTCCAATTCCTATGACAACAGCCTGATCTTTATTTCCATTGGCTGTTGTTACCTTCTAAAACTAGCCACCAGGGGGCGCATCTGTGCTTGAGCGGCTCAGATCGCTTTTTGAATCATTGGCAATTTATTTTTCGAATTGTGCGGACGGATAGTTAGTGATTTACGTACAAAATCGTTATAATAATACATAATACCTAACTTATATCCGTTATAAAGTGTCTTACGTGTAAATAATAAAAATAGTACTTCATAAAATTCAAAAAATAAAATAAATATATAATAATTAGTGCTTATCTACTTAAATATTTTCTAACGGTGCTACCGTTCGAACGTGAGTGATGGTTTCGGAAAATAGTTCTAGTTCTAGCTCTTCAAGCTCATCTGATTCCGATTCTAATTCCCCAAGTCGTGCACGAACGCGAAACAATAAACGAAAAGCTGAGTCGGTGCCTCCTAAGAAAAATATAAAGCGTAAAAAATCTAACAATGATTTACAAAAACTTGTCGAGCAAGTAAATAACATACAAAATTACTTAATGTATAATTCCATGCACCCAGCTTTTCATAATTACCCGCCGGCTGTGCAAAATAACTGTGACGATAATATAAGTGTTACCGTTAGTGGCGATTTATTTTCCGACAATGATAGTTTCGAAAAGGCTCCAAGCCCTGGCCCTAATCCGAATTTAAGCTTTTCTATAAATACAGTGTTGAAGGAGCCTTCCATCCCTAAGTCAGCTCAGGCCCACTTAGATTTGTTAAAATCGGTACAACATCTTGATACTGCCGAATGGTGTGATGTTCGTTATTCGGATGTTCAAAAAGCTTACGCTTCTACCCCTGGATTTGTTGAGCTCGAGTGCAACGAGGAATTCAAACCTTTCGATAAGTACCCTCTTTTATGCACAGCAGAGAAAAGTTATGCCGCGTTCACTCAGGCGCTTATTAAACAAAAAGAGGCGGCGCAGGCTGGCTTCAATTCGTTCCTTTCGTGGGTTTTTAATAATGAAGGGGTTTTAAATCCCGCGTAAAAAAAGGATAAAATTAATGAGATTTTTGTGCAAGGTAATTACAATAAAATATCGGGTGACCTGTTACAACTTGCATGCGGTCATAGGGCTGACGTGGTCGAACAAAGACGAGAAGGGCTCCTTAGATCGGTAAAAGATAAGTTTCTGCGCGCTAATCTGCGTAAAATTCCGCCATCTTGCGAATTTTTGTTTAACAAGGAAGGTCTTTCGTCTGCTATCGAAAAGGCAGGTGGACCGACAAAAATTTTTTGGCCTGCAAGGGTCTCGTCCAAATCCAACTGGTCAGCTGCGCAAGCTGGACCATCAACATCAAAGATGCCCGCGCAGGGTTATCAGTCTCAGCCTCCGAAGGGCAACAAATACGGCCAGGTCATGCAGAACTCTTTCTCATACCAACCTTATGGGCCTCCATCTAACTATTATCCTGCGCAAGGATACCATAATTACCCCGCGCAGGGGTACCATAATCACCCCGCGCAGGGGCACACGAACAGACGGTTCGCGCAGAACCATGATAAAATAAGACCTGATTCTAATAAAACCTTACGTCATAGGCAACATTTTGACGAAAACAAAAATAATTTTAAAAGTGGGCAGAACAATAAAAACTTTCGTTCGAAGCGAAAGTTCTGACTCGAATGTACGTATTGCGGGTCGTCTGGCATACTATGTCCGTATGTGGGAAAATCTTGGGGCCCCAAAATCAATTATAAAAATAATACAAGGTTACAGGATACCGTTCAAGCAGGTTCCTCCACTTTGTGTTCCCGCAACCCTAACCCACAGGTGCCAGACGCGAGACTCCCCTCAAATGAGAGACGCAATAACCACGCTATTACAAACAGGGGTTTTGGAAACCGTACGCCTCTCCCCGAGTTTCATTTCTCCGATTTTCTTGACAACCAAAAGCGACGGAAGTATGCGGCCTATTTTCAATCTTCGTCTATTAAACGAACACGTCATCATAAACAAATTTCACCTCATAAACATGCAGAGAATCCCCAGTTTCCTGCAGCCTTACGATTACCTGGTAAAAATAGACCTTTCCAATGCTTATTTTCACGTGCCCATTGCTCAAACCCACAGAAGGTTCCTGCGAATAATATTTGCTCAAAGATTACTGCAAGTAACTTGCCTACCATTCGGGCTCGCAACAGCGCCACGTGTGTTTGCTATGCTGAGCAATTGGGTCGCAGAGATCCTGAGAAAGCAAGGTATTCGAATAGTCACGTATTTGGACGACTTTCTGCTTGCCAATCAATGCAGAGACATGCTATTACATCAAGTTCAGTACACAGTAAACTTACTACAAACGCTGGGTTGGCTGCTAAATTTCAAAAAGTCGATCTTAACACCTCAAAAAGCATTGGAATTCCTAGGAATTTGTTGGGACCCGTGGCTGGGCCTCAAATGGCTTCCTTTAAAAAAGCAGCAATCTATACAGTCAAAAATCCAACCAATATTGTCCAAAAGAACTGCCCGCTTATTGGAGATACAAAGTCTGGTCGGTCTCGTCAACTTCGCCAGTTTTGTCGTTCCTCGCGGTCGCCTGAATCACAGAGAACTTCTTCGGTTTGGCAATTTCCTCCTAAAAACCAATTCTTGCCGCCGATTCAAAGTCCCAGACAATGTCGTTCTCGAGTTGATATGGTGGATAAAGAACTGCAATGTTCGCTCTCTATTACATCAACCACCAGTGACCCACTTTATGTCAACCGATGCGTCGGGAATAGGTTGGGGAGCCCAAGTCGACGATCTGAAACTCTCTGGCCCGTGGTCTCTTCTGCAACTGGATCTGCACTCCAATATGAAAGAGATGCTGGCTGTACTGTTTGCGTTAAAACAGCAATGCAATTACCTGGCGAACACGTCCATAATGCTTCAGAGCGACAGCAAGACCGTGGTATCTTACCTGAGGAGAGAGGGAGGATCCAAATCTCGCAATCTGATGTATCTAACACGGAAAGTATTCTCAATTCTCGACCAATACCAGATAAATCTAGTCGCTCATTATCTGCCGGGGAAAATGAACTGCGAAGCGGACCGCTTATCTCGGTTTCGGCCGCCTCCCGAGTGGCATCTTTTGCCAGTCATAACCAACATAATTTTCAAGAAATGGGGCATCCCGCATATAGATTTGATGGCGTCCAGGACTGCACATGTAGTGCCTCGGTACGCGAGTCTGGATCGAAGGGATGCGAATGCGGAGTTTCACGACTCGTTCAGCCAACAATGGGACTACGACCTTGCGTGGGTGTTTCCGCCGCCCTTTCTTATCCCGAGAGTGTTATGCCACCTAAACACAGCGAAGGGTGTGTATCTATTAATAGTCCCCATGTGGGAGAAGGTGTTCTGGAAGCCCGATCTCAAAAATCGGGCCACAGCTCCCCCGTTCACAATACGACGCCTTCACCAAGTCCTTGTGGACACATCGACCGGTCTGCCACCGCCGAAGGTCTTCGAGATGAGCCTACAAGTCTGGAGATGTGGGGGTGGTCGTCAAAGTTGACTGGTTGGACGCCCGAACAAAAACAGCTGTTAAAATCAGGTTGGCGTAGTTCTTCTATCAGAACATATAAAAATGCTTGGTGTAAATGGTTAGATTGGTGTAAACATAATAATATCAGCACCCCATATGATGCGAATGGTCCTCAACTAGCCAGATTTTTGTCAGATTTGTTCCTTGTTTACAAATTATCGTACAGTACTATTTTAGTATACAAATCAGCTATTTCAACGCTTTGTAATCCTGACCATTCTGAACGTTTGAGTTCTCATATTCTAGTCAAGAAAATGCTCGCATCTATAGCTAACCAAAAACCTAAATTAAACTTAAAACCCCCAATATGGGATGTTAACGATCTTTCTGCTTGGCTTCTAAACAATGAGACTGATTGCAACAATTTATATCAGTGCTCAAAGCGAACAGCTACATTGTTAATGCTTTGCTCTGGGCGTCGTGTCCATGATTTAACTCTGTTAGCTGTGGATGACAGTCACTGTTCTATTTCAGAAAACTTCGTCGTATTTTGGCCCAAATTTGGATCGAAGACAGATAAATCGGATGTACGACAATCTGGCTGGCGCCTAACTAGCAACCACGACCAACGATCCATTGATCCTGTGTATTGGGTGAAGCAACTTATACAATTGTCATCGTCAAGAAGAGCTCAAGCTAACACGAATAGCCTTTTCGTCACTGCGTGCGGCGAACCTAAGTCTGCTTCACGTTCAGTGATTGCTGGCTGGATTAGACGGGTCCTACAAGAAGCGGGCATAAAATCAAGCGCTGGAAGTATTAGACCTGCCGTTGCGTCTAAAAATTGGGTGTCTAATTGCCCAATAGATGATATCCTTGCTCAAGGAAATTGGCGCTCTCAAGATACGTTTAAAAAATATTACTGTCGAGAAATTAAATCTACGAATCACCAAACAAATGTGGTAACTGCTAGGTTTTCACCCATAGCAAATTAAAATAGAGTAAATTAGATAATACCTTTATTTATCTACCCTATAGGTGATTTTATAATTAAGTGATCACTTTATATCATTTGTGTGTTTCCTTTGTTTCTAGCATATTATATAAATTGTTAACTTGCTAAGAATATTGATGAATAGTTTGAAATAAAAATTTAATTATCTTTTGTAGATTACTTTATTTTACTTATAATTTGTACCTACTTACCTGTAATCTTCCATACCTACATTACATTTTAAATTAATTAAATTAAAAGGTTTTCTATTAAGCATTTCTCCTTTTACATTTTCTACTTGCATTACATTTTTAGATCTCGTTCTATTCTCATACAGACTCATATACATAATTCATACATAACTATCCACCAGGCGATAACAAACAGCTCTCATTATTTTAGGCTTCGAATGACGGTACAGTGAGTTAATAACAGCGTTTTACCTTACAATAAAACGCTTATTAACTACTTACCTCATTCGAAGCCTATTTTCATCTCTGCCTGGTTTAATTTGTTTTATTATTATTTAGCAATGATTCAAAAAGCGATCTGAGCCGCTCAAGCACAGATGCGCCCCCTGGTGGCTAGTTTTAGAAGGTAACAACAGCCAATGGAAATAAAGATCAGGCTGTTGTCATAGGAATTGGAACACGTTTAGACACTGTTTCCGCCACAACATCGAAAAATCGAGTTGCCTCTCTCATTATTTTAGGCTTCGAATGAGGTAAGTAGTTAATAAGCGTTTTATTGTAAGGTAAAACGCTGTTATTTATTAAGTACACTAGCAGCATAAGCTGATGCGTTTACGTCACTGCACTTGGGTTTTTGTTTTTTTTATAATGTTCTTTTAAGAGTTCACTGATGGTGCACTGATCACTGACTCTGGAAGCTTATTCTATGAGTCCACTACGCGGTTGGGGAGAAAATGTTTTCTGGGGTTGCTTGCACATGGAGGCTTGTACAGTTTCAGTGAGTGCCCTCTTTTTGTGTTTTTGTTGAATTTTTTTTATAATTTTGTATAAAAAAAAATACTAACCTGCAGTAACAAAGCGGCACACTTCTCGACATAGACGCGCGCCATCTTGTGCGGCGAGTGTTCCAGTAGCCAGCACAGGTCGGCCACACAGTACGCAGCTATGCCTTTCACGTGCTCCTTGCGTTTGCAGACCGATTGGGTTAACCTAGAATATTGAAATGTATTTATTTATAACAAAAGTATATTATTGTGGGTGGGAGCAGGAAAATAATCACGAACATATTTAGAACCCACCATACATGGTGTTAGTGACATAGTAACGAAAATTTTGAGGTATCATTCAGACCATGATTCTGAGTTGATATCAAGTGGAATTTGCCGCCGCAAAACTATGGAACTAAAACTGATTATAATATACCCTAAAATGTTCATGAATTTTCCAACATCGTAACGAATACTGAGAAGGATGATTCAACTTACTATTCTGAATTAAAAAAATGCAATACATGACATAGCAACATGATAATCCGAAGAGATGGGCCTCTGTCCAAACCTTCCTGTATATACCTCGTATATACAGGGTGTTAGTGACGCCATAACGATGTTGATATCAACTGGAATTTTCCATCGCAAAAGTATAGAATTGAAAATAATATAAAAACTATATAAAATCATGAATTTTGCGACGGAAAATTCCAGTTGATATCGACATCGTTACGGTGTCACAAAACCCTGTATATACCTCTGCCCACCCCTTAGATGATCGTGATGCCATGTCAAGTTATACATTTTTTTTTAAATTAAATACGTTATCATAATACAGTGTAATATTAAAGTACATACCTATATAATGTTGCACGCCCGATAGGGTTCAATTGTACGTAAGAACTGTAATTTTTCTTTTTACAATGTAACCATGACATTTTTTTTTGTACTGTACAATTGCAAAAATCATTTTGTGATCCCTAGTTTGATTAGGACATTACAGGCTGATCACCTGATTGTCCGAAAGTAAGATGCGATCATCTTGTGCTTTGGAAGGCACGTTAAGCCGTTGGTCCCGGTTACTATTGACTGATATAAGTGAGTAATCGTTATATGAGCCATGTCAGGGGCCTTTGGCGGCTCAATCATAACCCTGACACCAGGGTTGATGAGGTTGGTATTCCACCTCGCAACCCACACGATAAGAAGAAAAATGCAATAAAACTCTTTTGATTTTGTTATAAGAAAGTGATCATACTTCTCAATATTATGCGCGATTTCAGCCAGTTTCTCCTCGACACCTCGCTCCAGCTGGTCGTTTGACGTGAACCGTTGACACATGGTGACCACGAGCTCGCGGTAACATTGCATGAAGTTTGGCCACCTGTAACATATTACAAGAAAATATTTATACAGGGTGTTAGTAACATCGTAACGAAAACTTTGAGGGATGATTGAGACCATGATTCTAAGATGATATCAAGTGGAATTTTTCGTCGCAAAAGTATGGAACAGAAAATAATTTAAAAGAAAACAAAAATTTTCATGAATTTTCCGACTGAAAATTCCACTTGATATCAACTCAGAATCATGGTCTGAATCATCCCCCTCAGTATTCGTTACGATGTCACTAACACCCATACCTACTTGTATGGCTACAGTATGTACTTGTGCGGGGTGTAAGTGACATCGTAACGAATACTGAGGGCGATGACTGAGCTGATTATTCTGAGTTAATATCAAGTGGAATTTTTCATCGCAAAAGTATAGAATTGAAAATAATTTTAAAAAACTAAAAAAAAAAATCATGAATTATGCGACGGAAAATTCCACTTGATATTAACTCAGAATCATGGTCTGAATCATCCCCCTCAGTATTCGTTACGATGTCACTTACACCCCGTATAATAACTACCTTTTGCCCGCGACTTCGTCCGCGTGGCGTGTTATAAAAGAAAGATCTTTGTGTGTGTGGGAGTGCATGTCAAATTTCAAGCATCTAACTTATGCAGTTTAGATTTGTTCATACATTTCTTTCCCGCTAACTCCTATTTTTCAAAATACAGCCATAACTGAACTTTATATTTACTAAGGTGCATGCATGCTAGATTGGAAACATCTACTCGTATCTTACGCGGTTTAGATTTTTTCATACAAATGTTTTTTCCCGCTAACTTCCGTTCCCGTGGGAATTTTGCAATATCCTGTTGCAACTAAGCTTTAAGTTTACTAAGGTACTTGCATGCCAAATTTGAAGCGTCTAACTTAAGTTAGGGTAAATTAAATTAAATTAAAAATTAAAATTTCTTTATTTCAGATAACAATGATCCATAATTTACATAATAAAACATTCAAATATCTTAAAATAATAAATATAATAAAATAGAATTAGATAAAACAAATAAAATCAATTAAAATAGAATATCAACAATACCTTCTCACCGGCATCGATACAGGCACATGTCTGTCGCAGCAATGCCGGAGATAAGGACAGTCCAGCCTATCGCCGATCATTTGCAGGATGACATTGGAGCTGGCCCGCACTCTGCGCACCAGGGACATGCCGCGGGCGCGCATCGTCGCATGGAAGCAGGCGGTGCGCGCCGTCGCGAACATACCCGACGCGCTGCAGAACCGAGGCAGCCCCAATATCACCCTGAACGCATTATTGTACAGGATGCGGAGGTCGCTGTAACAGCGCTTAGTGTAATTCGCCCACAGGCTGCAGGTGTATAGTGATGTACAATACGCACGAAAGAGTGTAATTTTAACCTCTGGTGTACATCGCGCAAACCTGCGGGCTATCATATTAGCCCTTACAGACAGCGCCCTCCGCTCCCGCTCAATATCCGCATTGTCACTGAGGTCAGCAGTAACTATGTGCCCCAGGTACTTAAACTGATATACCCTCTCCAAGGGCGTACCATTCAGCAACACCGGAGGAACGTTCTCTGGGCATTTATTACCCGCCTCAAAGACCATGCACTGGCTTTTCCTAACATTATATGTTAAACCGTGACCACCTGCATACTCCTCACAAATCCGCATCAGTCTTCTCAAACCGCAGACCGACGCACTGAGCAGCACCATGTCGTCAGCGTAACTCAGATTATTAACACAAACGCCATCCACATGGCAGCCGACACGCGTGCTGCTCAGCGCGGCGATCAGCTCGTTCATGTAAAGGTTGAACAGGGTCGGAGACGTCAACCCACCCTGCCGCACTCCACACTCGAGTCGATACGTCTCCGACACTTCCCCTGCCCATCTGACCATGTTGGACTGGTGCGCGTACCAATACCGAAACATATTAATTAGTTCCTGAGGTAGGTTTATGCTCCTCAACTTATCCCATAACAAGTCATACCGAACCAAGTCGAATGCTTTGGACAGGTCAAGGAAGCAAGCATATACAGGCGTCTGACGGTCTGTGTAGTATTTGACGGTATGCTTAAGACACAGAATTGCACTCTCAGTAGATAATCGTGGTCGAAATCCAAATTGATTATCATGTAGCGATACGTACTTATTTAACTGTGTATTAAGCAGCCCGTCAAAAACTTTTGCTACAACAGTGGCAAGAGAGATAGGTCTGTAGTTAAGTTTGTCGGTAAGGTCACCTGTTTTATTCTTCACCACAGGCACTACCACTGTTTTCATGAAGTCGGCTGGTAAATAGGAATGACCCACACAAAGTGAATAGAACATGGCCAACACTCTGGCAATGTGCGGCCCGGCGTGCTGCAGGTGTTCGATGCTGAGCCCATCGTGGCCCGGGGATTTACCTCTTGCTATAAGCTTTATAGCTTTATCGACATCTTTCGCAAAAAATTTCGTAACCGGTTGACAGTTCATTTCAGCATCAAGCACCCACCCCCCCGCCGGACCCAATGGCGAACTGACCGAAAAATGGTCCTTCAGGATATTCGCTATGTCTTTGGGGTCCTGGACATCGTCGACGCTCACAGGAAGGCCAGGTGCCACATTCACCTTGCTAGTATCTTGCCAAAAACCCCGAAAGTTACCTTTCGAGTGTTTTTCAGCAAGCGAGTCCATTCTTATTTGGTGCTTATGGTCTTGACACCATTTTAATCTAGACTTAAAAACTCGCCTACTATCACACATCTCCTGATGTACTATGCCAGTCTTTGGCCTACCGCACCTCACCCACTCCATAAACCTAGACCTGGCAGTCCTATGAGCCTCGACGACATGTTTGTCGTAAAGACTCTAATTTTTTTTTTTAAGATAAACATTTCCATTATTATCATATATTACATTATGTGTAACGGTTTTGTCAGCGCACGCCAGAATTGCTCGCAGATGGTAGATTTTTTCCTACTTACTTGACACTTATCGTCATATTTTTATCAATTCACACAGTATCTTTATAAATTGTAGCCTATGTGTTATTCAGATGTATAAGCTACATTATTGTAAAGTTTCATTAAAATCAATTCAGTAGTTTTTGCGTGAAAGAGTAACAAACATCCATACTCAGAAACTTTCACATTTATAATATTAGTAAGATAAATACATATAAAATACCTGTCTTGTAACATCTCATCCCTAGAGAGCTGCAAACTATTGAGTATAGCCACACAGCCTTCAAACAGCTTCAAGTATTGCCAGCTGTCACACAGTGTTGCCATGTAATTGACTTGGTGATGTAGCGAGAATATCGAGTCGAGGAGTTTGGAATGTAGGTGAATCTGTAAAGAGTAAATTAGGATCATGAATAGTCACTGTGGTACGGTCACGAGCATTAATATGTATACACTTTGGTACCATGTCACATTAACTTTTTTGACACATTGAACTGTAAGTCTCACTCAATGTCAAATATGTTAGTGCGACAGAGTCCTAAAGTGGGTACATTATATTGCTCATGACTGTATACACTTTGGTACCATGTCACATTAACTTTTTTGACAAATTGAACTGTAAGTCTCACTAAATATCAAATATGTTAGTGCG